>NW_024059708.1:147895-256174 GCF_016432855.1 Salvelinus namaycush
GGTCTACTACACCTGTTGTATTCAGTATTTCACTGTGAGGACTACTACACCTGTTGTATTCAGTATTTCACTGTAAGGTCTACTACACCTGTTGTATTCAGCGCATGTGACTAATAACTTTTGATTTGATTTGATTGACTGGTAGACACCTGTCATGTCTTCCAGGTGATCATTATCTTTCTGTACAGACTGAGCAACAGTGTTGAGGAACAACCTGGTTGGGTTTCGCCTCCTATAAAAGAGACGTGAACCATTCCCACCTTGAGAGTCAGAAACAGATGTGGTTGATGTGAGATGTGAGGGCTGTCAATAGGAGATGTGGTTGATGTGAGATGTGAGGGCTGTCAATAGGAGATGTGGTTGATGTAGGATGTGAGGGCTGTCAATAGGAGATGTGGTTGATGTAGGATGTGAGGGCTGTCAATAGGAGACGTGGTTGATGTGAGATGTGAGGGTTGTCAATAGGAGACGTGGTTGATGTGAGATGTGAGGGCTGTCAATAGGAGACGTGGTTGATGTGAGATGTGAGGGCTGTCAATAGGAGACGTGGTTGATGTGAGATGTGAGGGCTGTCAATAGGAGATGTGGTTGATGTGAGATGTGAGGGCTGTCAATAGGAGATGTGGTTGATGTGAGATGTGAGGGCTGTCAATAGGAGATGTGGTTGATGTGAGATGTGAGGGCTGTCAATAGGAGATGTGGTTGATGTGAGATGTGAGGGCTGTCAATAGGAGATGTGGTTGATGTGAGATGTGAGGGCTGTCAATAGGAGATGTGGTTGATGTGAGATGTGAGGGCTGTCAATAGGAGATGTGGTTGATGTGAGATGTGAGGGCTGTCAATAGGAGATGTGGTTGATGTGAGATGTGAGGGCTGTCAATAGGAGATGTGGTTGATGTAGGATGTGAGGGCTGTCAATAGGAGATGTGGTTGATGTGAGATGTGAGGGCTGTCAATAGGAGATGTGGTTGATGTGAGATGTGAGGGCTGTCAATAGGAGATGTGGTTGATGTAGGATGTGAGGGCTGTCAATAGGAGATGTGGTTGATGTAGGATGTGAGGGCTGTCAATAGGAGATGTGGTTGATGTGAGATGTGAGGGCTGTCAATAGGAGACGTGGTTGATGTGAGATGTGAGGGCTGTCAATAGGAGACGTGGTTGATGTGAGATGTGAGGGCTGTCAATAGGAGACGTGGTTGATGTGAGATGTGAGGGCTGTCAATAGGAGATGTGGTTGATGTGAGATGTGAGGGCTGTCAATAGGAGATGTGGTTGATGTGAGATGTGAGGGCTGTCAATAGGAGATGTGGTTGATGTGAAATGTGAGGGCTGTCAGTAGAACAGAGAATTTTTCTGCTGCCACGTCTAGTAACAAGGCTGTTATGTTGTAGGTATAACTATGGCTTCCTCCACTGTCCCTGTCAGTATCCCGGCTCCAACTAGTGATCCTCTGGTTCGCAAACACACGTGACAACATACTAGACAGTTGTGCCACCTAATGTTTTTGTTGTTGCAATTCAGCGATGCAAGTAGAGACATCTCAAGCTGTGGATTGAGGTCACAGTACATGATCTCATCTCTGTTACACAGGTCAGGTAACAGCACGGGCATTGGTTTTGCAGTTTTGAAGATCCTGAACATATTGTCAGTGACGAAATCTGATTCCCAAGTAAGGTCCAACACAGGTAATCATGGGTAAGGTTTTCCTCAAAAGGAATGAGTTACAGCAAAGTCTTGAATGATAGCTATACCTGCTAGCAGTTTTGTTAACGATGTGTGTGTGTGTGTGTGTGTGTGTGTGTGTGTGTGTGTGTGTGTGTGTGTGTGTGTGTGTGTGTGTGTGTGTGTGTGTGTGTGTGTGTGTGTGTGTGTGTGTGTGTGTGTGTGTGTGTGTGGCTCTTGTGGGGGTGGGCTTCACTACAGGCCAGAGAGAGGAGGAATACGATGGAACTGTTGGATAATATTACAAAGCGAAACCCAATTAACAGAAATGTGATAAGGGAATATATGAAATGCCAAAGATGGATTGTTTCATTAGCAGTTAAAAAAGATGGTTTAACCTTGTGCTTCTGCTCTCTCTCTCTCTCTCTCTCTCTCTCTCTCTCCCTCTCTCTCTCTCTCTCTCACTCTCTCACTCCCTCCCTCTCCTTTTCTCTTGCCCTGTTCCTTCCCTGCTCTCCCTCTTTCACTCTCACTCTCTCTCACTCTCTCTCTCTCTCTCTCTCACAATCTACCAGATCAATGTAACAGTACAATATCCTGAGTTAACAGAGACAGAGAGAGAGAGAGAGAGAGAGAGAGCAAGAGAGAGAGAGACACAGAGACAGAGAGACAGAGAGAGAGAGAGAGAGAGAGCAAGAGAGAGAGCGCGAGAGAGAGAGAGAGAGCGAGAGAGAGCGCGAGAGAGAGAGAGAGTGACAGAGTGAGAGAGAGAGAGAGAGAGAGAGAGCGAGAGAGAGAGAGAGAGAGAGAGTGACAGAGTGAGAGAGAGAGAGAGAGAGAGAGAGAGAGAGACAGAGACAGAGAGAGAGAGAGAGACAGAGAGAGAGACAGAGACAGAGGCAGAGACAGAGAGAGAGGTCATACAGAGTACTAACATAATAGGACGTTTCATCAGTGGATTAAAGCCACTTCTATAAATACTTAAATTCATTAGCGGGAAGGTTGTTTTAATTCACAATGTTGGTACAGTAATGTAGCTCTGACCAATCACAATGTTGGTACATTAATCTTGGAAATAGGGGGCGCCCTTTTCACTTCTGGATAAAATTGTGCCCAATTTAAACGGCCTCGTACTCTGTCCTAGAGCCTATGATATGCATATTATTATTACTATTGGATAGAAAACACTCTGAAGTTTCTAAAACTGTTAGAATTTTATCTGTGAGTAAAACAGAACTCATTTGGCAGGCAAACTTCCAAACAGGAAGTGAAAATTCTGAAATGGGTCTCTGTGAAAGGCATTGCCTATTCAATTGTCTTGTATTTATGGATCTGTATGCACTTCATACGCCTTCCACTAGATGTCAACAGGCAGTAGAACGTGGAATGAAGTGTCTAGCCTTCTCTGGGACCGGATGAGAGTCGTTGGAGTGACAGGTCAGCCATATTGGCAGTACCCGGCTACGCACTAGGGTTTGTCACATCGTTTTCTGCAATGCGTCAGGTAGACACGAAGAAATGCTCCGTCTGGGACGTTATTGGATATATTTGTGAAAAACATCCTAAAGATGGATAATCAACTGAGTTTGACCAGTTTATTCGACTATTATTATGACTTTTTGAATTTTTCGTTCATGCGTAAAATCTTCATGGACACGTGAGCTCCACCATGCTAGCCAAAGTTGCTAATTCGTCAGAAGAAATGGACATTCTAAAACAAAACAACGATTTATTGTGGAACTAGGATTCCTGGCACTGCATTCTGATGAAAGTTCATCAAAGGTAAGGGAATATTTATGATGTTATTTCGTATTTTTGTGGACTCTTTGGACTCCAACATGGCGGAGAATGGCTGAGCGCTGTCTCAGATTATTGCATGCTGTGCTTTGTACTAAAAGTTATTTTTTTTAAATCTAACACAGCGGTTGCATTAAGAACCAGTGTATCTTTAATTATATATGCAACATGTATTTTTCAGCAAAGTTTATGATGAGTTTTTCTGTTAGATTACGTGGCTGTCTAAAATTTCTCCGGACATTTTGGTGCCATTTGTGACCATGGCGGCAATGTAGAACCACGATTTATAGCTATAAATATGCACATTTTCGAACAAAACATAAATGTATTGTATAACATGATGTCATAAGACTGTCATCTGATGAAGTTGTTCAAAGGTTAGTGATTCATTTTATCTCTATTTGTGGGTTTTGTGAAAGCTATCTTTACGGTGAAAAAATGGCGTTGTGTTTTGGGCTATTGTGGTGAGCTAACATAAATATATGTTGTGTTTTCGCTGTAAAACATTTAAAAAATCGGACATGTTGGCTGGATTCACAAGATGTTTATCTTTAATTATGTGTACAACATGTATTTTTCATAAAAGTTTTAGGATGAGTATTTCTGTATTTCACGTTGCTCTCTGTAATTATTCTGGCTGTTTTGGTGCCATTTGTGACCATGGCGGCAATGTAAAACCACGATTTATAGCTATAAATATGCACATTTTCGAACAAAACATAAATGTATTGTATAACATGATGTCATAAGACTGTCATCTGATGAAGTTGTTCAAAGGTTAGTGATTCATTTTATCTCTATTTGTGGGTTTTGTGAAAGCTATCTTTACGGTGAAAAAATGGCGTTGTGTTTTGGGCTATTGTGGTGAGCTAACATAAATATATGTTGTGTTTTCGCTGTAAAACATTTTAAAAATCGGACATGTTGGCTGGATTCACAAGATGTTTATCTTTCATTTGCTGTATTGGACTTGTGATTTCATGAAATTATATTATATGCTATCCCTGTGGCTCTAGGCTAGGCTATGCTAGTCAGCGTTTCTGATGAGGATGATCCCGGATCCGGGATGGGGGGTCCGTAGTGTAGCTCTGACCAATCACAATGTTGGTACATTAATGTAGCTCTGACCAATCACAATGTTGGTACATTAATGGAGCTCTGACCAATCACAATGTTGGTACATTAATGTAGCTCTGACCAATCACAATGTTGGTACATTAATGTAGCTCTGACCAATCACAATGTTGGTACAGTAATGTAGCTCTGACCAATCACAATGTTGGTACATTAATGTAGCTCTGACCAATCACAATGTTGGTACAGTAATGTAGCTCTGACCAATCACAATGTTGGTACAGTAATGTAGCTCTGACCAATCACAATGTTGGTACATTAATGTAGCTCTGACCAATCACAATGTTGGTACATTAATGTAGCTCTGACCAATCACAATGTTGGTACATTAATGTAGCTCTGACCATTCACAATGTTGGTACATTAATGTAGCTCTGACCAATCACAATGTTGGTACATTAATGTAGCTCTGACCAATCACAATGTTGGTACAGTAATGTAGCTCTGACCAATCACAATGTTGGTACAGTAATGTAGCTCTGACCAATCACAATGTTGGTACATTAATGTAGCTCTGACCAATCACAATGTTGGTACATTAATGTAGCTCTGACCAATCACAATGTTGGTACAGTAATGTAGCTCTGACCAATCACAATGTTGGTACAGTAATGTAGCTCTGACCAATCACAATGTTGGTACAGTAATGTAGCTCTGACCAATCACAATGTTGGTACATTAATGTGGCTCTGACCAATTACAATGTTTACCAATCTCTATCACCAACCTCTTTCCTTCTTCCTGTCTCAGTCGTTCTTTTTGCCTTTCTTTCTCTCTCTTTCTACCTCTCTCTCTCTCTCTTTCTCCCTCCAACCTCTTTCTCAATCTCTCTCTCATTTCCACCATCTCTGTGGCTGTGGTCGATGCATGAAGTAATTTCATTTTCTCTAATGAATACATTTATTCCACTTTTAGCCTGTATTTGGTCAGATCCTAATATGCGATGGTAATACAATTCCTGTAAAATAATTACTGTTTGATTTAACCACAGATTCTCATGTATAATACTTTTTATTGAATCTACTTAATCCATTAGGCACTTAACTTGAAAAACTGAACTTGAGTTTAATGCAAATTATCAGGCGGGGAAAATAGGAAGGTGAGAGTAAATTAATTGGAAAATCCAAATCGTTAAAACGTGTGAGCCGTTTGTTTCGTTCCTAACTCACCGGACGGGTGTCCCGTCTGCCGTTTGCCAATACCAATTTCATATTTTCAATTATTCAACGGACGAAAATACTTCTTAGCTCAGCATAGCAAGCGTTTAAAAATCCAAATGAGTCCCACATATTTATTCAAGCATTGATTGGTTGGGGAAGTGATAGATGTTTAGCAAGGAGAAGCTCTACCAGACTTTAAAGAACAGTCGATAGGAAAGAGAGGTTCTGATGATTCTAATGAGAGTGTGTGTGCGTGCGTGCGTGCGTGCGTGCGTGCGTGCGTGCGTGCGTGCGTGCGTGTACGTGTGTGTGTGTGTACGTGTGTACGTGTGTGTGTGCGCAGGGCCGGCTCCAGGCATAAGCAACACGAGCAGTCGTTTAGGGCCCCCTGGCTGCTAGGGGGCCCCGGACAGAAAAACATATGTCATATACAGTGGGGCAAAAAAGTATTTAGTCAGCCACCAATTGTGCAAGTTCTCCCACTTAAAAAGATGAGAGAGGCCTGTAATTGTCATCATAGGTACACTTCAACTATGACAGACAAAATGAGAAAAAAAATCCAGAAAATCACATTGTAGGATTTTTAATGAATTTATTTGCAAATTATGGTGGAAAATAAGTATTTGGTCAATAACAAAAGTTTACCTCAATACTTTGTTATATACCCTTTGTTGGCAATGACAGAGGTCAAACGTTTTCTGTAAGTCTTCACAAGGTTTTCACACACTGTTGCTGGTATTTTGGCCCATTCCTCCATGCAGATCTCCTCTAGAGCAGTGATGTTTTGGGGCTGTTGCTGGGCAACACGGACTTTCAACTCCCTCCAATGATTTTCTATGGGGTTGAGATCTGGAGACTGGCTAGGCCACTCCAGGACCTTGAAATGCTTCTTACGAAGCCACTCCTTCGTTGCCCGGGCAGTGTGTTTGGGATCATTGTCATGCTGAAAGACCCAGCCACGTTTCATCTTCAATGCCCTTGCTGATGGAAGGAGGTTTTCACTCAAAATCTCACGATACATGGCCCCATTCATTCTTTCCTTTACACGGATCAGTCGTCCTGGTCCCTTTGCAGAAAAACAGCCCCAAAGCATGATGTTTCCACCCCCATGCTTCACAGTAGGTATGGTGTTCTTTGGATGCAACTCAACATTCTTTGTCCTCCAAACACGACGAGTTGAGTTTTTACCAAAAAGTTCTATTTTGGTTTCATCTGACCATATGACATTCTCCCAATCTTCTTCTGGATCGTCCAAATGCTCTCTAGCAAACTTCAGATGGGCCTGGACATGTACTGGCTTAACATTTACATTTAAGTCATTTAGCAGACGCTCTTATCCAAAGCGACTTACAAATTGGAAAGTTCATACATATTCATCCTGGTCCCCACGTGGGAATTGAACCCTGGTCCCCCCGTGGGAATTGAACCCACAACCCTGGCGTTGCAAGCGCCATGCTCTACCAACTGAGCCACACGGGACCACAAGCAGGGGGACACGTCTGGCACTGCAGGATTTGAGTCCCTGGCGGCCTAGTGTGTTACTGATGGTAGGCTTTGTTACTTTGGTCCCAGCTCTCTGCAGGTCATTCACTAGGTCCCCCCGTGTGGTTCTGGGATTTTTGCTCACCGTTCTTGTGATCATTTTGACCCCACGGGGTGAGATCTTGCGTGGAGCCCCAGATCGAGGGAGATTATCAGTGGTCTTGTATGTCTTCCATTTCCTAATAATTGCTCCCACAGTTGATTTCTTCAAACCAAGCTGCTTACCTATTGCAGAATCAGTCTTCTCCCAGCCTGGTGCAGGTCTACAATTTTGTTTCTGGTGTCCTTTGACAGCTCTTTGGTCTTGGCCATAGTGGAGTTTGGAGTGTGACTGTTTGAGGTTGTGGACAGGTGTCTTTTATACTGATAACAAGTTCAAACAGGTGCCATTAATACAGGTAACGAGTGGAGGACAGAGGAGCCTCTTAAAGAAGAAGTTACAGGTCTGTGAGAGCCAGAAATCTTGCTTGTTTGTAGGTGACCAAATACTTATTTTCCACCATAATTTGCAAATAAATTCATTAAAAATCCTACAATGTGATTTTCTGGATTTTTTTTCTCATTTTGTCTGTCATAGTGGAAGTGTACCTATGATGAAAATTACAGGCCTCTCTCATCTTTTTAAGTGGGAGAACTTGCACAATTGGTGGCTGACTAAATACTTTTTTTAGTGGGGAGAAGAGGTATTTGATACACTGCCGATTTTGCAGGTTTTCCTACTTACAAAGCATGTAGAGGTCTGTAATTTTTATCATAGGTACACTTCAACTGTGAGAGACGGAATCTAAAACAAAAATCCAGAAAACCACTTTGTATGATTTTTAAGTAATTAATTTGCATTTTATTGCATGACATAAGTATTTGATACATCAGAAAAGCAGAACTTAATATTTGGTACAGAAACCTTTGTTTGCAATTACAGAGATCATACGTTTCCTGTAGTTCTTGACCAGGTTTGCACACACTGCAGCAGGGATTTTGGCCCACTCCTCCATACAGATCTTCTCCAGATCCTTCAGGTTTCGGGGCTGTCGCTGGGCAATACGGACTTTCAGCTCCCTCCAAAGATTTTCTATTGGGTTCAGGTCTGGAGACTGGCTAGGCCACTCCAGGACCTTGAGATGCTTCTTACGGAGCCACTCCTTAGTTGCTCTGGCTGTGTGTTTCGGGTCGTTGTCATGCTGGAAGACCCAGCCACGACCCATCTTCAATGCTCTTACTGAGGGAAGGAGGTTGTTGGCCAAGATCTCGCGATACATGGCCCCATCCATCCTCCCCTCAATACGGTGCAGTCGTCCTGTCCCCTTTGCAGAAAAGCATCCCCAAAGAATGATGTTTCCACCTCCATGCTTCACGGTTGGGATGGTGTTCTTGGGGTTGTACTCATCCTTCTTCTTCCTCCAAACATGGCGAGTGGAGTTTAGACCAAAAAGCTATATTTTTGTCTCATCAGACCACATGACCTTCTCCCATTCCTCTTCTGGATCATCCAGATGGTCATTGGCAAACTTCAGACGGGCCTGGACATGCGCTGGCTTGAGCAGGGGGACCTTGCGTGCGCTGCAGGATTTTAATCCATGACGGCGTAGTGTGTTACTAATGGTTTTCTTTGAGACTGTGGTCCCAGCTCTCTTCAGGTCATTGACCAGGTCCTGCCGTGTAGTTCTGGGCTGATCCCTCACCTTCCTCATGATCATTGATGCCCCACGAGGTGAGATCTTGCATGGAGCCCCAGACCGAGGGTGATTGACCGTCATCTTGAACTTCTTCCATTTTCAAATAATTGCGCCAACAGTTGTTGCCTTCTCACCAAGCTGCTTGCCTACTGTCCTGTAGCCCATCCCAGCCTTGTGCAGGTCTACAATTTTATCCCTGATGTCCTTACACAGCTCTCTGGTCTTGGCCATTGTGGAGAGGTTGGAGTCTGTTTGATTGAGTGTGTGGACAGGTGTCTTTTATACAGGTAACGAGTTCAAACAGGTGCAGTTAATACAGGTAATGAGTGGAGAACAGGAGGGCTTCTTAAAGAAAAACGAACAGGTCTGTGAGAGCCGGAATTCTTACTGGTTGGTAGGTGATCAAATACTTATGTCATGCAATAAAATGCAAATGAATTACTTAAAAATCATACAATGTGATTTTCTGGATTTTTGTTTTAGATTCCGTCTCTCACAGTTGAAGTGTACCTAAAAATTACAGACCTCTACATGCTTTGTAAGTAGGAAAACCTGCAAAATCGGCAGTGTTTCAAATACTTGTTCTCCCCACTGTATATATATACAAGATATAATTATTTTAGGAACTCAGTCGGGATCTCAACTCACCGCTGAAAGTTAGAATCCACAAGGTGCAATTTCAAAATGTGTTTGTGCATCAGCAGTTGTTCTCTTATTACGTCAGTCGCTGACAGTCACTCAATTAGCCACGTCAGCTAACGTGTTTTTTATGTCGAACACCGACCGGGCACGCAGGGCATGTGCACAGGTAGCCCACCTTGATTTTGTTAGTCACTCTCACCTAGATATCATATTAACATGGCATCAGTCATGGACAAATGGGTAGAATTGCAGGAAATCTACTTTTAAAAAATGATTATTTTTTGCTTCGCCAACAAGTGGGGGGGCCACAAACATGTTTTGCTGAGAGGTGGGGAGCCCCCCCCCCAACCAAATCTTGCTTAGGGCCGGCCCTGTGTGTGCGTGTGTGTGTGTGTGTGTGTGTGTGTGTGTGTGTGTGTGTGTGTGTGTGTGTGTGTGTGTGTGTGTGTGTGTGTGTGTGTGTGTGTGTGTGTGTGTGTGTGTCTGTGTGTGATGATGATGCTAATGAGAAAGTTCTGAACGAGGGGGAAGAATCTCACTGGGGGCCGAAATCTGAGAAACTTGACAGCGCCCTTCCTTCAACTCTCTATCATACGTCTTGCACTTGATGTCCATGAGAAATTGAATGATTCAGTCCTTTAGATGATTCATGAATTATTTAAAATGATATAATATGGATTAATAGACTATTGATCTTCGTTTTATTCACCCTCTGTGACAGATAACTGATAGCCAACTAATCTAACATAGAAATGGAGAAATAACAGAGAGAAAGAACTGGAGGGAGAATGTGAATCTTATTCCCTAAATCCACTGTAGTGCACGACTCTGTCTGAAACAGTATAGCAGTAATACTATACTAGTAGTACTATAGCAGTAATACTATACTAGTAATAATATAGCAGTAATACTACAGCAGTAATACTATACCAGCAATGCTATATCAGTATTACTATACCAGTAATACCATACTAGTAATACTATACTAGTAATACTATACTATTAATAATATACTAGTAATACTATAGCAGTAATACTATAGCAGTGATACTATAGCAGTGATACTATAGCAGTAATACTATACAATTAATACCATAGAGGTAATACTATACCAGTAATACCATAGAAGTAAAACTATAGCAGCAATACTATAGCAGTGATACTATAGTAGTAATACTAAATCGGTACTACTATAGCAGTAATACTATAGTAGTAATACTATAGCAGTAATACTATGGTAGTACAACTATAGCAGTGATACTATAGTAGTAATACTAAATCGGTACTACTATAGCAGTAATACTATAGTAGTAATACTATAGCAGTAATACTATGGTAGTACAACTATAGCAGTAATACTATAAAAACAATACTATACCGGTACTACTATAGCAGTAATACTATAGTAGTAAAACTATAGCGGCAATACTATAGCAGTAATACTATAGCAGTAATTATATAGCAGTAATACTATAGTGGTAATACTACGTCAGTAATACTATACTAGTAGTACTATAGCAGTAATACTATACCAATACTACTATAGCAGTAATACTATACCAGTAATACTATAGCAGTAATTATATAGCAGTAATACTATAGTAGTACTACTATAGCAGTAATACTATGGTAGTACAACTATAGCAGTAATACTATAAAAACAATACTATACCGGTACTACTATAGCAGTAATACTATAGTAGTAAAACTATAGCGGCAATACTATAGCAGTAATTATATAGCAGTAATACTATAGTGGTAATACTACGTCAGTAATACTACGTCAGTAATACTATACTAGTAGTACTATAGCAGTAATACTATACCAATACTACTATAGCAGTAATACTATACCAGTAATATTATAGCAGTAATTATATACCAGTAATACTACAGTGGTAATACTACGTCAGTAATACTATACTAGTAGTACTATAGCATTAATACTATACCAATACTACTATAGCAGTAATACTATACCAGTAATACTATATCGGTAATACTGTAGTAGTACTAATATAGCAGTAATACTACATCAGTAATACTACATCGGAAATACTATAGCAGTAATACTATAGTAGTGTTAATATAGCAGTAATACTACATCAGTAATACTACATCAGTAATACTACATCAGTAATACTATAGCAGCAATGCTGTACCAGTCATAATATAGCAGTAATACTAAATCGGTACTACTATAGCAGTAATACCATAGCAGTAATACTATAGCAGTAATACTATACAAGTAATACTATAGCAGTAATACTATAACAGTAATACTATAACAGTAATACTATAGCAGTAATACTATAGCAGTAATACCATAGCAGTAATACTATACTAGTAATACTATACTAGTAATACTATAGCAGTAATACTATACAAGTAATACTATAACAGTAAAGCTGGGAAATGTTTCCAATTCAAATTATACATTAGATGTTGAATGTTGAAGGACTTTTATAATCACCCTCTATGGTATGGTCCTGGTTGATAACACACTTACTAATGACAAAACACAGCCCACCGGGTAAAAGCTTGTTAATTTCCTCCCCCAAAAATATAATAATAATATACAATGTGATGACGCTGAATCAACGGGAGAAACTGATTGGCTTTGCAAAAAGTAATCAACGTAAGGGAATTTCACCCAACTTTGAACCTACATCCAAGGACATGGTGACACTCTACGTTGATTTCACGTTGAATTAAAGTTAGTTGACAACTCAACCAAATGTTAATAAAAACTAGATGTTGAACTGACTACAGTACCCAGCGGGAGATCTATCATCAGACCTATAAACAGACCTATAATCAGACCTATAATCAGATCTATCAGACCTATCAGACCTATAATCAGACCTATAATCAGACCTATAATCAGACCTATAATCAGACCTATAATCAGACCTATAATCAGACCTATAAACAGACCTATAAACAGACCTATAATCAGACCTATAAACAGACCTATAATCAGACCTATAATCAGACCTATAAACAGACCTATAATCAGACCTATAAACAAACCTATAATCAGACCTATAATCAGACCTATAATCAGACCTATAATCAGACCTATAAACAGACCTATAAACAGACCTATAATCAGACCTATAAACAGACCTATAATCAGACCTATAATCAGACCTATAATCAGACCTATAAACAGACCTATAATCAGACCTATAATCAGACCTATAAACAGACCTATAAACAGACCTATAATCAGACCTATAAACAAACCTATAATCAGACCTATAATCAGACCTATAATCAGACCTATAATCAGACCTATAATCAGACCTATAATCAGACCTATAAACAGACCTATAATCAGACCTATAATCAGACCTATAATCAGACCTATAATCAGACCTATAAACAGACCTATAATCAGACCTATAAACAAACCTATAATCAGACCTATCAGACCTATCAGACCTATAATCAGACCTATAATCAGACCTATAATCAGACCTATAACAGACCTATAATCAGACCTAGACCTATAATCAGACCTATAATCAGACCTATAATCAGACCTATAAACAGACCTATAAACAGACCTATAATCAGACCTATAAACAGACCTATAATCAGACCTATAATCAGACCTATAATCAGACCTATAATCAGACCTATAAACAAACCTATAATCAGACCTATAATCAGACCTATAATCAGACCTATAATCAGACCTATAAACAGACCTATAAACAGACCTATAATCAGACCTATAAACAGACCTATAATCAGACCTATAATCAGACCTATAATCAGACCTATAAACAGACCTATAATCAGACCTATAATCAGACCTATAAACAGACCTATAAACAGACCTATAATCAGACCTATAAACAAACCTATAATCAGACCTATAATCAGACCTATAATCAGACCTATAATCAGACCTATAATCAGACCTATAATCAGACCTATAAACAGACCTATAATCAGACCTATAATCAGACCTATAATCAGACCTATAATCAGACCTATAAACAGACCTATAATCAGACCTATAAACAAACCTATAATCAGACCTATCAGACCTATCAGACCTATAATCAGACCTATAATCAGACCTATAATCAGACCTATAAACAGACCTATAATCAGACCTATAATCAGACCTATAATCAGACCTATAATCAGACCTATAATCAGACCTATAAACAGACCTATAAACATGTGAAGTTATATATTACTGCCGAGACGCGTTGTTAAATGTATAGTGTTGTGGCTCAACGACTGGAAGTCTATGAGAATAGCTAGCATGTCATTGCGCTAACGCTAGTAGAAATCCACCCCCCCCCCCCCAGCAATGAACCCCCCCCCCTGGTAATAGCACCCCCCCCTCCCCCCCAACCCGCCGCTACATTGCAAACATACACATACAGACACACACAAACTCCTGCACATGAAATGACAACCATTAGAGACAAACTACTCTGCGCTTCTAACTAAAAGCGGATTCCAGGGTTTCTGTTCTAATAATGTCCTACGGTTCAAACTTTTTCTAATACGAGAGAAAATAAACTACATTCATTGTACGTGATTGTCAGTGGTCCAGTACCGATGAAATAAAAATGTCCCTATGTAACGACTTCATGTCTTGGACTACACATTAATGTCCCTATGTAACGACTTCAGGACTTGGACTACACATTAATGTCCCTATGTAACGACTTCAGGACTTGGACTACACATTAATGTCCCTATGTAACGACTTCAGGTCTTGGACTACACATTAATGTCCCTATGTAACGACTTCAGGACTTGGACTACACACTCTCTCTCTCTCTCTCTCTCTCTCTCTCTCTCTCTCTCTCTCTCTCTCTCTCTCTCTCTCTCTCTCTCTCTCTCACTTTATTGCTATCTTTCCCTAGGAGCCTATAAACCAGTACATGGCTTTATATAACAGTTTGTATTATTCTACAGCACAACCAACCTAGTCAGCATCAGGAGAATAACTATCACAACCAACCTAGCCAGCATCAGGAGAATAACTATCACAACCAACCTAGTCAGCATCAGGAGAATAACTATCACAACCAACCTAGCCAGCATCAGGAGAATAACTATCACAACCAACCTAGTCAGCATCAGGAGAATAACTATCACAACCAACCTAGCCAGCATCAGGAGAATAACTATCACAACCAACCTAGTCAGCATCAGGAGAATAACTATCACAACCAACCTAGCCAGCATCAGGAGAATAACTATCACAACCAACCTAGTCAGCATCAGGAGAATAACTATCACAACCAACCTAGCTAGCATCAGGAGAATAACTATCACAACCAACCTAGCCAGCATCAGGAGAATAACTATCACAACCAACCTAGCCAGCATCAGGAGAATAACTATCACAACCAACCTAGCCAGCATCAGGAGAATAACTATCACAACCAACCTAGTCAGCATCAGGAGAATAACTATCACAACCAACCTAGTCAGCATCAGGAGAATAACTATCACAACCAACCTAGCCAGCATCAGGAGAATAACTATCACAACCAACCTAGTCAGCATCAGGAGAATAACTATCACAACCAACCTAGCCAGCATCAGGAGAATAACTACCACAACCAACCTAGCCAGCATCAGGAGAATAACTATCACAACCAACCTAGCCAGCATCAGGAGAATAACTATCACAACCAACCTAGCCAGCATCAGGAGAATATCTATCACAACCAACCTAGCCAGCATCAGGAGAATAACTATCACAACCAACCTAGCCAGCATCAGGAGAATAACTATCACAACCAACCTAGCCAGCATCAGGAGAATCACTATCACAACCAACCTAGCCAGCATCAGGAGAATAACTATCACAACCAACCTAGCCAGCATCAGGAGAATAACTATCACAACCAACCTAGCCAGCATCAGGAGAATCACTATCACAACCAACCTAGCCAGCATCAGGAGAATCACTATCACAACCAACCTAGCCAGCATCAGGAGAATCACTATCACAACCAACCTAGTCAGCATCAGGAGAATAACTATCACAACCAACCTAGCCAGCATCAGGAGAATAACTATCACAACCAACCTAGCCAGCATCAGGAGAATAACTATCACAACCAACCTAGCCAGCATCAGGAGAATCACTATCACAACCAACCTAGCCAGCATCAGGAGAATCACTATCACAACCAACCTAGTCAGCATCAGGAGAATCACTATCACAACCAACCTAGCCAGCATCAGGAGAACTATAACAGAGATGTTTTATTGTAGAATAATATCTGAGCTGAACTCCCTAACAGAATGGGAAGAGACGGGATTAAATGTCAGGAATTGTGAAAAACGGAGTTTAAATGTATTTGGTTTATGTAAACTTCCGACTTCAACGGTATATTTAAAGGGGTGTTCATATTGACAGCACACTACATGTTACTGACATAAATATAATCTATTTGGGTTATGTAAACTTCAACTGTATATTTAAAGGGGTGTTCATATTGACAGCACACTACATGTTACTGACATAAATATAATCTATTTGGGTTATGTAAACTTCCGACTTCAACGGTATATTTAAAGGGGTGTTCATATTGACAGCACACTACATGTTACTGACATAAATATAATCTATTTGGGTTATGTAAACTTCCGACTTCAACTGTATATTTAAAGGGGTGTTCATATTGACAGCACACTACATGTTACTGACATAAACATAATCTTAAGAACCTCTACCTCATAAGTGTTACGAGCGCTCATATGAGCATTATAAACACCTAGTCGGAGGGTTATAAAAGGCCAATGAAAACTTCATGTGGCCTCTTTCAAAACATGAACCAGAAATGTCTTAAATGTTACAATAAACGGTATGTGAATAGTGAAATGCTAGCAACTACTGTAGTATAAAATGGAATATGGAATTAACAAATATAGACTTTAACTTGTGAAAACAACAACCAACCTTTTAACAAATAAAAAAAGCACTGTCTACTGGCGGAGTTTGTAGAGGCGCCCTATTCCCTATATAGTGCACCACTTTTGACCAGGGCCCATAGCATCCTATTCCCTATATAGTGCACTACTTTAGACCAGGGCCCATTGGGACTAGGGTGTGATTTGGGATGCACCCAGTCATCTGTAGCAGGCAGGGATAGAGAGGTCTTGGCCTGGCTGGAGCATGGGAGAATGATTAGAAGGAAAACACACCAGGCTTGTGTTCATTTAGCACCAAACGGATGAAACTGGACTCTAACAGGAAGGGACTGACTGAAACAAGGAGAGACTACCAGAAACAGGAAGGGACTGACTGAAACAGGGAGGGACTGACTGAAACAGGGAGGGACTGACTGAAACAGGGAGGGACTGACTGAAACAGGAAGGGACTGACTGAAACAGGAAGGGACTGACTGAAACAGGGAGGGACTGACTGAAACAGGGAGGGACTGCCAGAAGCAGGGAGGGAATGACTGAAACAGGAAGGGACTGACTGAAACAGGAAGGGACTGACTGAAACAGGGAGGGACTGACTGAAACAGGAAGGGACTGACTGAAACAAGGAGAGACTGACTGAAACAGGAAGGGACTGACTGAAACAGGAAGGGACTGACTGAAACAGGGAGGGACTGACTGAAACAAGGAGAGACCGACTGAAACAGGGAGGGACTGACTGAAACAGGAAGGGACTGACTGAAACAGGAAGGGACTGACTGAAACAGGGAGGGACTGACTGAAACAGGGAGGGACTACCAGAAACAGGAAGGGACTGACTGAAACAGGGAGGGACTGACTGAAACAGGGAGGGACTGACTGAAACAGGGAGGGACTGACTGAAACAGGGAGGGACTGACTGAAACAGGGAGAGACTGACTGAAACAGGGAGGGACTGACTGAAACAAGGAGAGACTGACTGAAACAGGGAGGGACTGACTGAAACAAGGAGAGACTGACTGAAACAGGGAGAGACTGACTGAAACAAGGAGAGACTGACTGAAACAGGGAGGGACTGACTGAAACAGGGAGGGACTGACTGAAACAGGGAGGGACTGACTGAAACAGGGAGGGACTACCTGAAACAGGGAGGGAATGACTGAAACAGGGAGGGACTACCAGAAACAGGAAGGGACTGACTGAAACAGGGAGGGACTGACTGAAACAGGGAGGGACTGACTGAAACAGGGAGGGACTGCCTGAAACAGGGAGGGACTGCCAGAAGCAGGGAGGGAATGACTGAAACAGGGAGGGACTACCAGAAACAGGAAGGGACTGACTGAAACAGGGAGGGACTGACTGAAACAGGGAGGGACTGACTGAAACAGGGAGGGACTGACTGAAACAGGGAGAGACTGCCAGAAGCAGGGAGGGAATGACTGAAACAGGGAGGGACTACCAGAAGCAGGGAGGGAATGACTGAAACAGGGAGGGACTACCAGAAACAGGAAGGGACTGACAAACAGGGAGGGACTGACTGAAACAGGGAGGGACTGACTGAAACAGGGAGGGACTGACTGAAACAGGGAGGGACTGACTGAAACAGGGAGGGACTGACTGAAACAGGGAGGGACTGACTGAAACAGGGAGGGACTGACTGAAACAGGGAGAGACTGACTGAAACAGGGAGGGACTGACTGAAACAAGGAGAGACTGACTGAAACAGGGAGGGACTGACTGAAACAAGGAGAGACTGACTGAAACAGGGAGAGACTGACTGAAACAAGGAGAGACTGACTGAAACAGGGAGGGACTGACTGAAACAGGGAGGGACTGACTGAAACAGGGAGGGACTGACTGAAACAGGGAGGGACTACCTGAAACAGGGAGGGAATGACTGAAACAGGGAGGGACTACCAGAAACAGGAAGGGACTGACTGAAACAGGGAGGGACTGACTGAAACAGGGAGGGACTGACTGAAACAGGGAGGGACTGCCTGAAACAGGGAGGGACTGCCAGAAGCAGGGAGGGAATGACTGAAACAGGGAGGGACTACCAGAAACAGGAAGGGACTGACTGAAACAGGGAGGGACTGACTGAAACAGGGAGGGACTGACTGAAACAGGGAGGGACTGACTGAAACAGGGAGGGACTGCCAGAAGCAGGGAGGGAATGACTGAAACAGGGAGGGACTACCAGAAGCAGGGAGGGAATGACTGAAACAGGGAGGGACTACCAGAAACAGGAAGGGACTGACAAACAGGGAGGGACTGACTGAAACAGGGAGGGACTGACTGAAACAGGGAGGGACTGACTGAAACAGGGAGGGACTGACTGAAACAGGGAGGGACTGACTGAAACAGGGAGGGACTGACTGAAACAGGGAGGGACTGACTGAAACAGGAAGGGACTGACTGAAACAGGGAGGGACTGACTGAAACAGGGAGGGACTGACTGAAACAGGGAGGGAATGACTGAAACAGGGAGGGAATGACTGAAACAAGGAGAGACTACCAGAAACAGGGGCTGACTGAAACAGGGAGGGACTGACTGAAACAGGGAGGGACTGACTGAAACAGGAAGGGACTGACTGAAACAGGAAGGGACTGACTGAAACAGGGAGGGACTGACTGAAACAGGAAGGGACTGACTGAAACAGGAAGGGACTGACTGAAACAGGAAGGGACTGCCAGAAACAGGAAGGGACTGACTGAAACAGGGAGGGACTGACTGAAACAGGGAGGGACTGAAACAGGGAGGGACTACCAGAAACAGGAAGGGACTGACTGAAACAGGGAGCGACTACCAGAAACAGGGAGGGACTACCAGAAACAGGGAGGGACTACCCGAAACAGGGAGGGACTACCAGAAACAGGAAGGGACTGACTGAAACAGGGAGGGACTGACTGAAACAGGGAGGGACTGACTGAAACAGGGAGGGACTACCAGAAACAGGAAGGGACTGACTGAAACAGGGAGGGACTGACTGAAACAAGGAGGGACTACCAGAAACAGGAAGGGACTGACTGAAACAGGGAGGGACTGACTGAAACAGGAAGGGACTGACTGAAACAAGGAGGGACTGACTGAAACAAGGAGGGACTGACTGAAACAAGGAGGGACTGACTGAAACAGGGAGGGACTACCTGAAACAGGGAGGGACTACCTGAAACAGGGAGGGACTGACTGAAACAAGGAGAGACAACAGATTGGCATTATAACACTCATTACTCAGCACATGGTCAACAGATTGGCACTATAACACTCAGTACTCAGCACATGGTCAACAGATTGGCATCATAATATAACACTCAGTACTCAGAACATGGTCAACAGATTGGCATCATAATATAACACTCAGTACTCAGAACATGGTCAACAGATTGGCATTATAACACTCAGTACTCAGCACATGGTCAACAGGTTACATTTCTGTCTGTCTGTCTGTCTGTCTGTCTGTCTGTCTGTCTGTCTGTCTGTCTGTCTGTCTGTCTGTCTGTCTGTGTGTCTGTGTGTCTGTGTGTCTGTCTGTGTGTCTGTGTGTCTGTCTGTGTGTCTGTGTCTGTGTCTGTGTCTGTGTCTGTGTCTGTGTCTCTCTCTATCCCTCTAAGTTTAGCTGTTTTGAGGACAGTTTTTTTCAGCAGTGCTATCTCTGTGGTGCTTAGCTATCTTCTGCTGTGTGCTGTGAAAGACACACACACACACACACACACACACACATGGCTGTAGCTGTGGCTGGCACCATCAATATTCAGCTCTCGTTCTCACCACTGATCGCTCTTTATGGGGACATGGAGCATCAGCTCTTTATCCCCCCACCACCTTCCCTTGCAAATCTGGCTGCATTCAGAGTCTGACTATAGTCAGTTGTACAGACCCGTGGGAACCGCTTAAAGAGCAGATCAATAGATGGGCTATAAACATGCATCAAGTCAACTTTTGTGCTGCTGTTGCTCTCTCTTGATCAAAACTCAAGTTCTCCGGTCTAATTTGTTTGTCAGAGAGAGGATGTTTTCTTCTTGTTCGTTTTCATTCAGGTGTATATTTTCTGCGCTCCCAATGGCACCCTATTCCCTTTACAGTGTAGGGAATAGAGTCCCATTTGGGATGTAGCCCTTGTCTGGTATATTATAGACTATCTTAACAGATTGATATTTGACCCAGGGCCCATCGCCATTTAGCAGACGTTCTTATCCACAGAGACTTACAGGAGCAATTTAGGGTTTGAGTGTCTTGCTCATCGACAGATTTTTTTTCACCTAGTTGTCTCGCGGATTCGAACCAGCGACATTTACTTGCCCAGCGCTCTCAACTCGCCAGACTACCTGCCGCCCTAAATCATTTATGTATAAATCACCAGCAACAGAAGGATGGATTACACCAGAGAGAGGATCATTCCTGAAGATATCAATCCTGTGAATGATATGATCAGATGTGAGTACCACTGTGTGTATGAGATAAGGGACAGGACACAAACATGCTTTTCAGATGGTACACAACCTTCAAACTGCCAAGAGATCCTACTTAAAGAGATTTCATTTAGATGTCATTTCTGAACAGAAAATATTAACTTTGCCTCAAAGAGAGAGAAACGGAGAGAGAGAGAGAAAGAGAAAGATGGAGAGTGAGAGAGAAAGATGGAGAGAGAGAGAGACAGAGAAATGGATGAGAAACCGAGAGACCGAGACAGACACAGAGAGATGGAGAGAGAGGAAGAGAGAGAGGGAGAGGGAGAGAGATGGAGAGTGAGAGAGAAAGATGGAGAGAGAGAGAGAGAGAGACAGAGAGAGACAGAGAAATGGGATGAGAAACAGAGAGACCGAGACAGAGACCGAGAGATGGAGAGAGAGGAAGAGAGAGAGGGAGAGGGAGAGAGAAAGATGGAGAGAGAGAGAGAGAGAGACAGAGAGAGACAGAGAAATGGGATGAGAAACAGAGAGACCGAGACAGAGACCGAGAGATGGAGAGAGAGAGCGCAGTGAAAGGAGAAAAAAGGGAGAGATCATCACACAAGCTAAATGAGATTCAGAGTCTGCTGTGCTGCTCGGTGGCCGGGCACACAGCCCACTTCAACAGAGCTGCGGGCCAACAACCACTGGTAAAGGTCATTCTGCAAACGGCCCGAAAATGAAGTATCGCCTCAGTTTGCAGGTCTGAGCAAAATACTGATACGCAGAGAGGAGAACTGAAGCTCATAAAACCCCCAACAGAGCCACAGGCCCAAAACCCCTAGCAGAGCCACAGGCCCAAAACCCCCAGCAGAGCCACAGGCCCAAAACCCCCAACAGAGCCACAGGCCCAAAACCCCCAACAGAGCCACAGGCCCAAAACCCACAGCAGAGCCACAGCCCAAAACCCCCAACAGAGCCACAGGCCCAAAACCCACAGCAGAGCCACAGGCCCAAAACCCCCAGCAGAGCCACAGGCCCAAAACCCCCAACAGAGCCACAGGCCCAAAACCCCCAGCAGAGCCACAGGCCCAAAACCCCCAGCTTCCAGAGGAGTTATTTAACACTACACTAGACTAGAGTACTGTGGATGAACAGAGTAGTGTCTCATATTAGGTAGAATAAAACATTAATAATGTTGGACCAGATAACACAGTAGAGCTGTAAGGCTACTTTCCAGGACTACAGATTAAGCCTAGTCTGTAACTACTGTCGAAAGCAAGTTCGATTGAGATTGTGTTTTACCTCAACACTGTAGAATAATACCAGTAACACTGTGTTTTACCTCAACACTGTAGAATAATACCAGTAACACTGTGTTTTACCTCAACACTGTAGAATAATACCAATAACACTGTGTTTTACCTCAACACTGTAGAATAATACCAGTAACACTGTGTTTTAACTCAACACTGTAGAATAATACCAATAACACTGTGTTTTAACTCAACACTGTAGAATAATACCAATAACACTGTGTTTTACCTCAACACTGTAGAATAATACCAATAACACTGTGTTTTACCTCAACACTGTAGAATAATACCAGTAACACTGTGTTTTAACTCAACACTGTAGAATAATACCAATAACACTGTGTTTTACCTCAACACTGTAGAATAATACCAATAACACTGTGTTTTAACTCAACACTGTAGAATAATACCAGTAACACTGTGTTTTACCTCAACACTGTAGAATAATACCAATAACACTGTGTTTTACCTCAACACTGTAGAATAATACCAGTAACACTGTGTTTTAACTCAACACTGTAGAATAATACCAGTAACACTGTGTTTTAACTCAACACTGTAGAATAATACCAATAACACTGTGTTTTACCTCAACACTGTAGAATAATACCAGTAACACTGTGTTTTACCTCAACACTGTAGAATAATACCAATAACACTGTGTTTTAACTCAACACTGTAGAATAATACCAGTAACACTGTGTTTTACCTCAACACTGTAGAATAATACCAATAACACTGTGTTTTACCTCAACACTGTAGAATAATACCAGTAACACTGTGTTTTAACTCAACACTGTAGAATAATACCAATAACACTGTGTTTTAACTCAACACTGTAGAATAATACCAATAACACTGTGTTTTACCTCAACACTGTAGAATAATACCAATAACACTGTGTTTTAACTCAACACTGTAGAATAATACCAATAACACTGTGTTTTACCTCAACACTGTAGAATAATACCAATAACACTGTGTTTTACCTCAACACTGTAGAATAATACCAATAACACTGTGTTTTACCTCAACACTGTAGAATAATACCAATAACACTGTGTTTTACCTCAACACTGTAGAATAATACCAGTAACACTGTGTTTTAACTCAACACTGTAGAATAATACCAATAACACTGTGTTTTACCTCAACACTGTAGAATAATACCAATAACACTGTGTTTTAACTCAACACTGTAGAATAATACCAGTAACACTGTGTTTTACCTCAACACTGTAGAATAATACCAATAACACTGTGTTTTACCTCAACACTGTAGAATAATACCAGTAACACTGTGTTTTAACTCAACACTGTAGAATAATACCAATAACACTGTGTTTTACCTCAACACTGTAGAATAATACCAGTAACACTGTGTTTTACCTCAACACTGTAGAATAATACCAATAACACTGTGTTTTAACTCAACACTGTAGAATAATACCAGTAACACTGTGTTTTAACTCAACACTGTAGAATAATACCAATAACACTGTGTTTTACCTCAACACTGTAGAATAATACCAGTAACACTGTGTTTTACCTCAACACTGTAGAATAACACCAGTAACACTGTGTTTTACCTCAACACTGTAGAATAATACCAGTAACACTGTGTTTTAACTCAACACTGTAGAATAATACCAATAACACTGTGTTTTACCTCAACACTGTAGAATAATACCAGTAACACTGTGTTTTACCTCAACACTGTAGAATAACACCAGTAACACTAGTCCTTCCTGTGTTTAATCCTATACTGTATATTCAGCCTGGTCTAATTTAGGCTCATTGATTGGTGATATCTACAGCCAATTAGAAGAGGGCTTCAGTTTTCCATTTCCTGCATGCAATCAATTCAACAATACCCAGAAAACGAATCCCAAAGTCTCCATGTATTAAATCGCAAACGGCACCCAATTCCCTATTTAGTGCACTACTTTTTAACAGGGACCATAGGATTCTGGTCAAAAGTAGTGCAGTATATAAGAAATAGGGTGTCATTTGGGACACATTCAGTCACCATGGTAATGCCCTCTAAAAGCATCAGATCACATGACTTTTGTTCACAGTTTGAAAAAATTAAAAATGGCAATTTTAGATCTGAGAATATAACTGATTAATAAACCTATGAATATTTGTATATTTTGTTTCAACAGACTTAATCAAATGTTTTTTACATCCAACATTAAAAGTTGAATAAAACATTTATGATTAGAAATGATCAATTAGTAATAGGATATTATATTAGGCAAATCATTCTCACAATGAAAGCAATCTTACTGTGTCAATGTAGTGAAAGATATAACCAAATTAAAGATGCCAATTAAAATATTTAACAAACATCACGTACAGTAGGGGCAAGTACCAAATGGCATCCTATTCATTACATAGTGTAGGGGCTCTGGTCAAAAGTAGTGCACTATATAGGGAATAGGGTTCTGGTCAAAAGTAGTGCACTATATAGGGAATAGGGCTCTGGTCAAAAGTAGTGCACTATATAGGGAATAGGGCTCTGGTCAAAGTAGTGCACTATATAGGGAATAGGGCTCTGGTCAAAAGTAGTGCACTATATAGGGAATAGGGCCCTGGTCTATAGTAGTTGACTATATAGGGAAAAGGGTGCCATTTGGGACACACATGTGTTCTCACAGTATTAATGTCCTTTTTCCAGACCAGATAATCAGATAGTCTTTCACTTTTTGCAACTGCTGTTACTTCTTGCAACTGCTGTTATGTGCTTTTTTGTTCTCTGGGGTGGCTTACGTCTGTCCACTCTCCCATAAAGTCCAGTTTGGTGAAGTGCTGTAGACACTGTTGTCCTTCTGACAGGTTCATCTCAGCCAAGGAACTATATAGTTCTGTCAGAGTAGTCATTGGGTTCTTGGTCACCTCCCCTGACCAAGGTCCTTCTTGCTCGGTTTCTCAGTTTGGTCGGACAGCCAGCTCTAGGCAGAATCTGGATAGTTCCATATTTTAAAACATTTTCCAATTATGGAGACTACTGTTCTCTTGGAAACTTTCAACACTCTAGAAATAGTTTTATACCCTTCCCCCAGATATATGCCTCGTCACAATCTCAGAGATCTACGGACAGTTCATTGGACTTTGTGGTATAGTTTCTGCTCTGACATACACTGTCAACTGTGGGACCTTTTATATATAGACAGGTGTGTTTCTTTCTAAATCATGTCCAATCAATTGAATTGGCCACAGGTGGACGACTCCAATCAAGTTGTAGTGACATTTCAAGGATGATCAAAGTAAATTAGATGCACCTGAGTTAAATTCAGAGTGTAATATCAAAGGGGTGTGAATACGTAAGTAAATTAGATATTTCTGTACTTTCATTTTCAATAAATTTGCAAAAATTAGCAAAAACATGCTTTCACTTTGTCATTATGGGGTGTTGTGTGTAGATGAGTGAGAAAAAAAACAATATTTCATCCATTTTGAATTCAGGCTGTAACAACAGAAATGTGGAATAAGTCACGGTGTAACGATCTGGGTGTAGTGGGTGCGAAGTCAGGCGCAGGAAGCAGAGAGTTTAGTGGTAGTGCTAATTTAATGCACAAAACGGTGGACATAAGCCACCCCACAAAACACAGGGCGCACACAAAACAAATGCCCCAAAACCGGGGACTGAAACAGTCCAGCAAAACCCACAAAACAAATGCCCCAAAACCAGGGACTGCAACAGTCCAGCAAAACCCACAAAACACAGGGCGCACACAAAACAAATGCCCCAAAACCAGGGACTGCAACGGTCCAGCAAAACCCACAAAACACGAAACAGCTAGTAGGCCGGTGACGACGACCGCCGAGCGCCACCCGAACAGGAAGGGGAGCCACCTTCATTAGGAATTGTGACACACGGGCTATGAATACTTCCTGAATTTACTGAACGTTTCTGTATATAAGATCCCTATGGGGATGCAGACAGAGATCACATTCTTGTCCACCCTGACAACAAGATAGAGATCTTATTGATGCTTCACAAAACTATACATGTACAATGCTCAAAAATAGCATAATGAAACTTTAGAAAAGGAATTGAAGGCTGAGACGATAATGCAGAAGTAACTAAAGTATCGATGGCCGCTTCCTAAATTGCATACTATTCCCTACATAGTGCACTACTTTTGACCAGCCTTGGTGCCATTTGGGAAACAGAAAAGGGACATTAGCCAAGCCGTAATAATAAGGAACCTAGAACGTAGCATCAGAGAGCATTGTATAAAGTGAACAGCCACGTCAATGTGTTTCCCTGTGCAGAAGACATCAACTTACATTTTACCCTCTGAGCCCGTCGCCAAATACAACAGATCGTCCAAACACAGCACCATCAAAAACCATTCAGGATTACACAGCACCATCAACAACCAGTCAGGAATATACAGCACCATCAACAACCAGACAGGATTACAATGTCCCTTTTAAATTGAACATCTCTGCAAAATTATTGATGACAGCTTCAAAAGACACTCTAGGGTGCCAACATCGTTGTGTCCCAAATGGACCCTATTCCCTATGAAGTGTACTACTTTTGACCAGGGCCCATTTTGCTCTGGTCAAAAATAGTGCCATATATACAGTAGGGCATAGCTTGTCATTTGGGACGCATCCAGAGACCCTAACCCACAATGGTTATCAATGATAACAGTAAGCAGTAACTGTCTCCTTGTCATGAGAAGATTACTGATCATAAGACTACATAGCAGATTCTCAACGAAGAGAGTCAATAATATCACAGTAAAATGCAGGGGGCTCATATAGGGCATCTCTTGTTCAAGTACTGGCCTTGTTCAAGTATTGGCCTTGTTCAAATCAAATCAAGTATTGGCCTTGTTCAAGTACTGGCCTTGTTCAAATCAAATCAAGTACTGGCATTTGCCTTGTTCAAATCAAATCAAGTGTTGGCCTTGTTCAAGTATTGGCCTTGTTCAAATCAAATCAAGTGTTGGCCTTTTTCAAGTATTGGCCTTGTTCAAATCAAATCAAGTACTGGCCTAATTCAAATATTATCCTTGTTCAAATTAAATCAAGTACTGGCCTAATTCAAGTATTGTCCTTGTTCAAATCAAATCAAGTACTGGCCTAATTCAAGTATTGTCCTTGTTCAAATCAAATCAAGTACTGGCCTAATTCAAGTATTGTCCTTGTTCAAATCAAATCAAGTACTGGCCTTTGCAAGTATTGGCCTTGTTCAAATCAAATCAAGTATTGGCCTTGTTCAAGTATTGGCCTTGTTCAAATCAAATCTAGTACTGGCCTAATTCAAGTATTGTCCTTGTTCAAATCAAATCAAGTACTGGCCTAATTCAAGTATTGTCCTTGTTCAAATCAAATCAAGTACTGGCCTAATTCAAGTATTGTCCTTGTTCAAATCAAATCAAGTACTGGCCTTTGCAAGTATTGTCCTTGTTCAAATCAAATCAAGTACTGGCCTAATTCAAGTATTGTCCTTGTTCAAATCAAATCAAGTGTTGGCCTAATTCAAGTATTGTCCTTGTTCAAATTAAATCAAGTACTGGCCTTTGCAAGTATTGGCCTTGTTCAAATCAAATCAAGTATTGGCCTTGTTCAAGTATTGGCATTGTTCAAATCAAATCAAGTACTGGCCTAATTCAAGTATTGTCCTTGTTCAAATTAAATCAAGTACTGGCCTTTGCAAGTAATGGCATTGTTCAAATCAAATCAAGTACTGGCCTTGTTCAAGTATTGGCCTTGTTCAAATCAAATCAAGTACTGGCCTTGTTCAAGTATTGGCCTTGTTCAAATCAAATCAAGTACTGGCCTTGTTCAAGTATTGGCCTTGTTCAAGTATTGGCCTTGTTCAAATCAAATCAAGTACTGGCCTAATTCAAGTATTGGCCTTGTTCAAATCAAATCAAGTACTGGCCTTGTTCAAGTATTGGCCTTGTTCAAATCAAATCAAGTACTGGCCTTGTTCAAGTATTGGCCTTGTTCAAGTATTGGCCTTGTTCAAATCAAATCAAGTACTGGCCTTGTTCAAGTATTGGCCTTGTTCAAGTATTGGCCTTGTTCAAATCAAATCAAGTACTGGCCTTGTTCAAGTATTGGCCTTGTTCAAGTATTGGCCTTGTTCAAATCAAATCAAGTACTGGCCTTGTTCAAGTATTGGCCTTGTTCAAGTATTGGCCTTGTTCAAATCAAATCAAGTACTGGCCTTGTTCAAGTATTGGCCTTGTTCAAGTATTGGCCTTGTTCAAGTACTGGCCTTGTTCAAGTATTGGCCTTGTTCAAGTACTGGCCTTGTAATGAATAATCAGCGAGGGGCTCTCTGCGTTCTATGTAAATAATGAACAACGTGGAAGGTGCGTTCCACAACGCGCTAGCGGAGTGAAACTAACCTTCCACGGATTTGCATTATTTTCCAGAGAACGGACAGAGCCCCTCGTTGATTATCCCTTTTATACCATGGCTATAATTTAACACATTGGCCGCTAAAAATGTGTTCATTTGCAGGTAGAAATGTGTTCAACATCCGCTGAAGTAGGTAGCACGTCTACTAGATAGCTACCGTAGTTGCCTTGGTAACAAAACAAACAGGACTTGCTAGTTTAGCTAACGAAACCATCAGTCCTAGCTTGCTCTTATGAACATCTAATTCGAAAATGGCAATAATGTTTTCAATTGGACTTTTGCTTTCAAAAGCGGCTTAAACATAGAACATGTAAGAATTAACTGTAGCCATCCAGGTTGAGGAGTGCTGTGTCCATGTAGACTAACATCCAGGTTGAGGAGTGCTGTGTCCATGTAGATTAACATCCAGGTTGAGGAGTGCTGTCTCCATGTAGACTAACATCCAGGTTGAGGAGTGCTGTCTCCATGTAGACTAACATCCAGGTTGAGGAGTGCTGTGTCCGTGTAGACTAACATCCAGGTTGAGGAGTGCTGTGTCCATGTAGACTAACATCCAGGTTGAGGAGTGCTGTCTCCATGTAGACTAACATCCAGGTTGAGGAGTGCTGTGTCCATGTAGACTAACATCCAGGTTGAGGAGTGCTGTCTCCATGTAGACTAACATCCAGGATGAGGAGTGCTGTCTCCATGTAGAATAACATCCAGGTTGAGGAGTGCTGTCTCCATGTAGACTAACATCCAGGTTGAGGAGTGCTGTGTCCATGTAGACTAACATCCAGGTTGAGGAGTGCTGTGTCCATGTAGACTAACATCCAGGATGAGGAGTGCTGTCTCCATGTAGACTAACATCCAGGTTGAGGAGTGCTGTGTCCATGTAGACTAACATCCAGGTTGAGGAGTGCTGTCTCCATGTAGACTAACATCCAGGTTGAGGAGTGCTGTGTCCATGTAGACTAACATCCAGGATGAGGAGTGCTGTATCCATGTAGACTAACATCCAGGTTGAGGAGTGCTGTGTCCGTGTAGACTAACATCCAGGTTGAGGAGTGCTGTCTCCATGTAGACTAACATCCAGGTTGAGGAGTGCTGTCTCCATGTAGACTAACATCCAGGTTGAGGAATGCTGTGTCCATGTAGACTAACATCCAGGTTGAGGAGTGCTGTGTCCGTGTAGACTAACATCCAGGTTGAGGAGTGCTGTGTCCGTGTAGACTAACATCCAGGTTGAGGAGTGCTGTCTCCATGTAGACTAACATCCAGGATGAGCACTCCTCAACATGGATGTTATGTTAGACAGACAGACAGACAGACAGACAGACAGACAGACAGACAGACAGACAGACAGACAGACAGACAGACAGACAGACAGACAGACAGACAGACAGACAGACAGACAGATAGATAGATAGATAGATAGGGTTATTGATATGCCGTGGTACACACTGTGTGTGTGTGTGTGTGTGTATGTGTGTGTGTGTGTGTGTGTGTGTGTGTGTGTGTGTGTGTGTGTGTGTGTGTGTGTGTGTGTGTGTGTGTGTGTGTGTGTGTGTGTGTGTGTGTGTGTGCCAGAATGCTGCTATTGGCGAAGACATTGTCGTCTTCACTGGTAAGGCGAGGCTTCAGGTTCTACCAACAAAATACAACCTGGCACACTGGTAGCCTGCAAACCATGATCCGTTTGGAATCTTACATGAGTCGTACATGAGTTCGTACATATGAACGTGGTACCTTCAGGCGTTTGGAAATTGCTCCCAAGGATGAACCAGACTTGTGGAGGTCTACATTTTTTTTTGAGGTCTTGGCTGATTTCTTTTGATTTTCCCCTGATGTCAAGCAAAGAGGCACTGAGTTTGAAGGTAGGCCCTGAAATACATCCACAGGTACACCTCCAATTGACTCAAATGATGTCAATTATCCTATCAGAAGCTTATAAAGCCATGACATCATTTTCTGGAATTTTCCAAGCTGTTTAAAGGCACAGTCAACTTAGTGTATGTAAACTTCTGACCAACTGGAATTGTGATACAGTGAATTATAAGTGAAATAATCTGTCTGTAAACAATTGTTGGAAAAATTACTTGTGTCATGCACAAAGTAGATGTCCTAACCGACTTGCCAAAACTATAGTTTGTTAACAAGAAATGTGTGGAGTGGTTGAAAAACTAGTTTTAATGACTCCAACCTAAGTGTATGTAAACTTCCGACTTCAACTGTAGCTAGACATGTCCACCTCGTCCACCTGATAGCTAATGAGGTGAGGCAGACAGTAAAACATATATTTGTCTGTATATTGTCAGAAGAGGCTGGTGTGATGTTGATGATGATGATATCTATTGTATACCAAATATATTGTTGTTGTGGAGGAGGCTGGAGGGAGGTGGACAGATATATGTTGTTGTGGAGGAGGCTGGAGGGAGGTGGACAGATATATGTTGTTGTGGAGGAGGCTGGAGGGAGGTGGACAGATATATGTTGTTGTGGAGGAGGCTGGAGGGAGGTGGACAGATATATGTTGTTGTGGAGGAGGCTGGAGGGAGGTGGACAGATATATGTTGTTGTGGAGGAGGCTGGAGGGAGGTGGACAGATATATGTTGTTGTGGAGGAGGCTGGAGGGAGGTGGACAGATATATGTTGTTGTGGAGGAGGCTGGAGGGAGGTGGACAGATATATGTTGTTGTGGAGGAGGCTGGAGGGAGGTGGACAGATATATGTTGTTGTGGAGGAGGCTGGAGGGAGGTGGACAGATATATGTTGTTGTGGAGGAGGCTGGAGGGAGGTGGACAGATATATGTTGTTGTGGAGGAGGCTGGAGGGAGGTGGACAGATATATGTTGTTGTGGAGGAGGCTGGAGGGAGGTGGACAGATATATGTTGTTGTGGAGGAGGCTGGAGGGAGGTGGACAGATATATGTTGTTGTGGAGGAGGCTGGAGGGAGGTGGACAGATATATGTTGTTGTGGAGGAGGCTGGAGGGAGGTGGACAGATATATGTTGTTGTGGAGGAGGCTGGAGGGAGGTGGACAGATATATGTTGTTGTGGAGGAGGCTGGAGGGAGGTGGACAGATATTGTTGTTGTGGAGGAGGCTGGAGGGAGGTGGACAGATATATGTTGTTGTGGAGGAGGCTGGAGGGAGGTGGACAGATATATGTTGTTGTGGAGGAGGCTGGAGGGAGGTGGACAGATATATGTTGTTGTGGAGGAGGCTGGAGGGAGGTGGACAGATATATGTTGTTGTGGAGGAGGCTGGAGGGAGGTGGACAGATATATTGTTGTTGTGGAGGAGGCTGGAGGGAGGTCTGAGGGGTGGGGTTGTGTGTCTGGGGGGGGGGGGGGGTTGTGTGTCTGGGGGGGGGGGGGGTTGTGTGTCTGGGGGGGGGGGGGGTTGTGTGTCTGGGGGGGGTATGGGGGGATTCTGTGTCTGGGGGGGTTCTGTGTCTGGGGGGTCTGGGGGGGATTGTGTGTCTGGGGGGGTTCTGTGTCTGGGGGGGATTGTGTGTCTGGGGGTGTTCTGTGTCTGGGAGGTTGTGTGTCTGGGGGTGTTCTGGGGGGGTTCTGTGTCTGGGGGGGTTCTGTGTCTGGGGGGGATTGTGTGTTCCTGTCTACCATACCTCCCTGTCTGCCTTCCTTCAGCTTCTCTCTATCTGCAACAGTATACCAGCGAGGCTCCGTTCTGTCTCCGCAGCCCACAAGAGACACAACCATGTATTCCCCTCAGTTCCCCACCAGCTCCCCTCGTCTCCCCTCAGTTCCCCACCAGCTCCCCTCGTCTCCCCTCAGTTCCCCACCAGCTCCCCTCGTCTCCCCTCGTCTCCCTCCAGCCTCACCTTAAAGCACTGTGACGTTTTGGGTTCACTTTCCCCTGGGCTCAATTTGTATTTATCTCAAGATTTTCAGAGAAGAAACCCACATACTGACTGGAATAATGTAATATACAGAGGAATTCAAAATCAGAGTCTGTCTGTCTAAATGTTGGACAGAGTTATATTGGGAGAGGAGAATGAGGGGAAGTGACCTGGCTGTCTGATACAGTATAGACATAACTCTGTTTGCGATGAAGGTTTTGAGACTCAATGAATACAGCCTATATGGCACCCTTTCCTTATATAGTGCCCTACTTTTAAACAGGACCCATAGGAGGTGACTAAACTGTGTGGAGTAACACTAGATTGTAAACTGTCATGGTCAAAACATATTGATGCAACAGTAGCTAAGATGGGGAGAAGTCGGTCCATAATAAAGCGCTGCTCTACCTTCTTCACAACACTATCAACCAGGCAGGTCCTACAGGCCCTAGTTTCTACCTTCTTCACAACACTATCAACAAGGCAGGTCCTACAGGCCCTGGTTTTGTTGCACCTGGACTACTGTTCAGTCGTGTGGTCAGGTGCCACAAAGAGGGACCTCGGAAAATTACAATTGGCTCAGAACAGGGCAGCACAGCATCCTTGGATGTACACAGAGAGCTAACATTAATAATATGCACGTCAATCTCTCCTGGTTCAAAGTGGAGGAGAGATTGACTTCATCACTACCTGTTTTTGTAAGAGGTGTTGACATGCTGAATGTCCCGAGCTGTCTGTTTAAACTACTAGCACACCGCTCAGACACCCATGCATACTCCACACGACATGCCAACAAAGGTCTCTTAACAATCCCTTAATCCAGAACAGAATATGGGTGGCGCAGAGTACTATACAGAGCCATGACTACATAGAACTCTATTCCACATCAGGGAACCGATGTACGCAGTAGAATCAGATTTGTATTTTTTTTTTCATTAAAAATACACCTTATAGAACAGCGGGGACTGTGAAGAGACACACACTCAGGCACACGGATGTTGTATTGTAAATATGTGGTTGTGGAGTGGTGGCCTGAGCGAGCACACTGAATGTGTTGGGTAAGGTGTCATGAAATGTAATGTCATGTAATATTTTAAACTGTATGTAACTGGCTTATGTTGCTGGACCCTAGGAAGAGTTGGGGATCCAACTAATGGGGATCCATAATAAATTCAAAATACAAATATGGAACACGGACAAGGTGCTCAGAATGTACTGGAGAGGCATGTTGGCAGATAGGGAGATGGTATGGATGGACCAATACAGCCGGTCTGTTTAGAACTAAGTATAGTAATGGAGCACCGAAAGAATCTTGGAGGGGTTAATTAATCTAGAGACCCAGACTGACCTTTCTACAGGTCAACACACTGCTGAGGTATTTTTTTTACCAATGACAGTCGGTGTCTACACTGACAAATGGGCTCTGGTAGTGCACTAGATAAAGAATAGGGCACATCAGCCTCGACGTCAATCTCGACGTCAGCCTCGACATCATTCCTGACATCAGCCTCGACATAATTCTCCACGTCAGCCTTCGACGTCAGCCTCGACATCATTCTCGACATCAGCCTCGACATCAGCCTTGACATCAGCCTCCAGTTCCTCTAATCACCAGAACCCACCAGCAAATGATCACTACAAATGTTCTGTTTCCTCAAATAGTTTATTATAAAACTTTGCTAGTTCAGAAGACTACTAAACTACTAAACTACCAAACTACTGAAGATCTAGGTAGAAAAGTCATGGCAAGAATATAATAGCATTGGAAATATAGAACAGCATAGGAAATACAGAATAGAATAGGATAGGAAATATAGAATAGAATAGCATAGGAAATATAGAACAGCATAGGAAATACAGAATAGAATAGGATAGGAAATATAGAATAGAACAGCATAGGAAATACAGAATAGAATAGCATAGGAAACATAGAACAGCATAGGAAATACAGAATAGAATAGCATAGGAAACATAGAACAGCATAGGAAATACAGAATAGAATACATTGGAAATATAGAACAGCATAGGAAATACAGAATAGAATAGGATAGGAAATATAGAACAGCATAGGGAATACAGAATAGAATAGCATAGGAAACATAGAACTGCATAGGAAATACAGAATATAATAGCATAGGAAACATAGAACAGCATAGGAAATACAGAATAGAATACATTGGAAATATAGAACAGCATAGAAAATACAGAATAGAATAGAGTGGTAAATAATAGAACAGAATAGAATATATTACAATAGAACAGAATAGAACAGAATAGAATAGAACAGAATATAATAGAACATAATAGAATAGAACAGAATAGAATAGAACAGAATAGAACAGAACAGAATATAATATATTACAATAGAACAAAATGGAACAGAATATAATAGAATATAGCTTATTATATTCTGTTCCATTATATTATATTGCAATATATTCTATTAAATTCTGTTCTATTCTAATAATAGAACAGAAAATAATAGACTAGAATAAAATAGAATATAATGTAATACAATAGAACAGAATAGAATAGAGCATAATACAATAGAATTGAACAGAATAGAATAGAACATAATAGAATAGCATAGAATAGAATAGAGCATAATAGAATAGAATAGAGCATAATACAATATAATATAATATAGTAGAATAGAGCATAATAGAATAGAAGAGAACAGAATAGAATATAATAGAGCATAATAGAATAGAATAGAATAGAGCATAATAGAATAGAATTGAATAGAATAGAGCATAATAGAATAGAATAGAAGAGAGCATAATAGAATATAATATAATTGAATATAATAGAATAGAATAGAGCATAATAGAATAGAACAGAGCATAATAGAATAGAATAGAATAGAGCATTATAGAATAGAATATAATTGAATAGAATAGAATAGAGCATAATAGAATATAATAGAATTGAATAGAATAGAATAGAGCATAATAGAATAGAATAGAGCATAATAGAATAGAATAGAGCATAATAGAATAGAATAGAATAGAATATAGCATAATAGAATAGAATAGAGCATAATAGAATAGAATAGAATAGAGCATAATAGAATAGAATAGAGCATAATAGAATAGAATATAATTTAATAGAATATAATAGAATATAGCATAATAGAATAGAATAGAGCATAATAGAATAGAATAGAATAGAGCATAATAGAATAGAATAGAATAGAGCATAATAGAATAGAATATAATTGAATAGAATATAATAGAATATAGCATAATAGAATAGAATAGAGCACAATAGAATAGAATAGAGCATAATATAATAGAATAGAATAGCATATAATAGAATAGAATAGAAGAGAACAGAAGTCAGGCTGACAGGGACGAGTTACTGTGTAGGAGTTATTTCCTTAATTTAGATAGGTATACAACAAGTTGATGCGATACCAACCCCTTAAAAATCCCCTGTTTAAATAAAAAACAGTAGCGTATCATACATTTCTGTAATGACAGGTGACTCATAGTAGCCAGCTGGGCGTGTACCCTATACACTGCGTGGCTTAGACTATAGCCTATACACTAAACGACATCAGAGAGCCTCAGGGAAAAAGAAGGACTTGTTCATTCCATCGGCGTCACCCCGCGCGCAGTGGCACAGCACAGGGCGGTGGCTGCGCAAGCAGAAGCCCGTTAGCGGGACGGGCGGGCTGCGCGGGGAGTTGGGGAATTTATGTGACGAAAATGCGATACTGCCTGCTACTTCATCCATCCATTGTTTCTCTCCTATCTGAAGTTACAGTGAGTAGGCTACATTATGAATGTGGACAGAAATGCCCCCCCAAAAAATGAATAGCTAATTAAAGAATATTACATTTATAAATATGAACAATGACATTTAATCATTTAATTTAGGCTACCAATTAACGCAGCTCCAAATGTGGCTGAAATAAAATATATATTTCAGATAAGATAGGCTATAATATACAAGCATGGTTTAAACTGTTACCGATAACCTCCACCTGCATTTCACCTTTTGAAAAACAGCTGCTCAGATCAGAGGATTAAAGCGTGTATATTCTAGTCAAACACGACCCCAAGATATAGCCAACCTGCTGCCCCACCGCCCGCAGCACAAAACATACATCTATATAATGAACATCTCACATTTAGTTCACCAGCTTGTGAGCCTACTGTACCATTGGATAGTATAATTCATGTTTTCAGACATAGATGAAAATCACGTCTAATAGTGTCTCATTTGTCATTCGTATCAAATTCAATCTGTTAATAATACATCAGTATGTTATAACAATATTATACGCTTATTGAGTGTATTAAATATCTATAACCGAATTTGATGTACACAAAATAGGTTACAACCCAATGTCTTTACATTGACCTTAACACACCCCATAACCTGTTAAGTAGCCTACTGTATGCTATACGTTGAAATCTAGCTGTTCCTTGCTGTGCACGCAAAAGACATGGGATACCATCCAAGTTGGTGTATCGTAACTTATGGCCACCACCACCACCATTGTATCACGAAGATCATTCCGTGATGAAGAATATAGGTATTCGCATTTTTCCGCAGAACTTTACTACTGCGCTGTACCATCACCACGTTCCCTCACCATCGACAGCGCAATCCTACGTCCCAAAACACTCGAGCGACAAAACTGACCCATTCTCAAAACAGAAATGACATATCTTCATGACTTCGACACACTTGATACAAGACGCGAGGGAGACTATTACTCGTACACCTCATGAAGTATGTTCACCACGCCCGGGTTTAGATGTAGACTACAGAGCTATAGAATAACCCAGGCTACTAAACACATGTATGTTTCCAGCGCTTAGCCAGCCTACCTTTCGAGGCGATTCCACACAAGCCATACAGGAGGAACACCAAGTGCCGTTGGAGAATCATATTCTTAACGCTTCCTTCAGCAGCAAACTATGCTGGGTCTTCTGTTTTCGACTGGCGAAGCTCTCGGGTTTATCCAGGGGCGCTTGCAGTCTGAAAACTGAGAAGAATCTCACAGGCTCCTTAGTCTACGTAGGAACGGAACTCAGTTCTCCTGTCAAGGCAAAGTAAGTCAAGTCCCTCTGTACTTGGGCAGATCCTCGGGCTGTAGCAGTAGCCTATTGCCGTTTGTTAGAGTGTGCCTTTACACCGTACCACCGGGACTGTAGAGAGAGAGAGAGAGAGAGAGAGATGCTTCTCTCTTCGCGCAGAGAAAGTGCAGCTTATTGCCTTTCTGTCGAGATGCAGAACGAGGGAGTGAGCAGAGTCCCGCCCACGCCTCTCTAACTGATAAAGGCGCTTCACCAATGGCAAACACCTAGACATTACTCTAGGGAGCTCCGGCAGCACGGTCAAATTCTCACAATCATTACCCCGGGCTGTTTCTAATGTGTGGTATATGCCTGTTTTAGACTCTTACACATTTTGTAATATTATACAGTTATTCGGTTCAGTTAGTATAAGGTACAGTGCCTCGCTGGTTCAGCACGAGGTGGTGCTGAAAGGACACCACCAAACAGCTAGTCATTATCTTCTTTGTAATGTGTTAGGACTGTTAGAGGCTCTGACATTTAATATTCTACAGTTATTCTGTTCAGTTAGTAGTATAGGCTACAGTCCCTGGCAGGTTTAGTTAGTACACTGTTAAAATTAAGTGCTTTGTAAAAACCAAATCTAGTGGCAACTGAGCATACACCAACCAACGCAAAGGAGACGAAAGCTTAACTTTACTGGAGTATGTAAACACGTCATCCTGAGATGTTTTGAAACATGACATGGTGTGTTGTAACACCTTGACAGGGACTGGGAGACCTACCTTAAAAGGTTCAAAACACTATTTTGGTGTTTCGTGTTCTGTTTAGTACAGAATTAGATACCTTCTCGTTTGGTGACGTTCTCTCTCTCTCTCTCTCTGTAGCTTCTAAACACTATGATGGTGTTTCACCTCCTGTCTAGTGAAGAGTTAGATACCTTCTCGTTTGGTGACGTTCTCTCTCTCTCTCTCTCTGTAGCTTCTAAACACTATGATGGTGTTTCACCTCCTGTCTAGTGAAGAGTTAGATACCTTCTCGTTTGGTGACGTTCTCTCTCTCTCTCTCTCTGTAGCTTCTAAACACTATGATGGTGTTTCACCTCCTGTCTAGTGAAGAGTTAGATACCTTCTCGTTTGGTGACGTTCTCTCTCTCTCTCTCTCTCTCTGTAGCTTCTAAACACTATGATGGTGTTTCACCTCCTGTCTAGTGAAGAATTAGATAGCTCCTTAGGGAGTATTCTAATGGTTAACATTGGTTTATGTATCTGATCATTTGCCAGTTTCACCATTTTTAGAAGGCATTGTTGAGCACAGTGCTCCAACCACCGACAGTGACTAGAGGTTTTACAACAAGTATGGCAGGATACTGTATTTGCCTCTAGCATTAACAGTTCGAAATGTGGTGAACGGGTCGTCTCATCGTTGAACTTAATTTTGTCTGATGGCTTTGATATCCGTTCATCATTACAACTCGTGGCATAACGAACTACTTAATACTAATAAAGAACTGCACTTTTCTTCCTTCAACCATGCATACAACATTGTGTAAAATAATGATAGAACAATATATATATGTCTATGACCCATAATCCTCTAAAAACAGAGACACATCAAAATAGGAAGTGCAAGGAGTTTAGAAATCAGACTTCCAATGAGTTCAATAAATCAGTTCTCTCTGGCTTTGGGTATCATGATAGAAGACACATTTTGAGCAACATATTATATTGGATTTATTCTTAAATGTTTTATTAACAAATCATTGAAAATATTCATTTTTATTAAGTACAGTTGAAGTCAGAAGTTTACAACACAAAACACCTGCCTCTGATTGAGAACCATATCAGGCCAAACACAGAAATAGGAAAACATAGAAATACAAACATAGACTGCCCACCCCAATTCACGCCCTGACCATACTAAATAAAGACAAAACAAAGGAAATAAAGGTCAGAACGTGACACATACACTTAGGTTGGAGTCATTAAAACTAGTTTTTCAACCACTCCACAAATTTCTTGTTAACAAACTATACTTTTGGCAAGTCGGTTAGGACATCTACTTTGTGCATGATGCAAGGAATTTTTCCAACAATTGTTTACAGACAGATTATTTCACTTATAATTCACTGTATCATAATTCCAGTGGGTCAGACGTTTACATACACTAAGTTGACTGTGCCTTTAAACAGCTTAGAAAATTCCAGAAAATGATGTCATGGCTTTAGAAGCTTCTGATAGGCTAATTGACATAATTTGAGTCAATTGGAGGTGTACCTGTGGATGTATTTCAAGGCCTACCTTCAAACTCAGTGCCTCTTTGCTTGTGTCACGATCGTCTTGATAAGAGAGATTGGACCAAGGCGCAGCGTGTGAGAAATACATCTTCCTTTTAATATTGATGACGAAGACGTAACACGAAAAGAAACACTCATACAAAAAAACTAACAAAACAAACAAACGTGAAGCTTTGAACGTAGTGCACACACAGGCTACAGACGTATAACATAGACAATTACCCACAAAAAAGCTAAAGCCTATGGTTGCCTTAAATATGGCTCCCAATCAGAGACAACAATAACCAGCTGTCTCTAATTGAGACCCAATTCAGGCAACCATAGACTTTCCTAGACACCTACACTGAACACTAAACCATCTCCTCTACTAAACCCCCTAAACCATACAACACCCTAGACAATACAAAAAACACACAAACTTCCCCATGTCACACCCTGACCTAACTAAAATAATAATGAAAACAAAGATAACTAAGGCCAGGGTGTGACAGCTTGACATCATGGGAAAATCAAAAGAAATCAGCCAAGACCTCAGCTGTCATACCGCTCAGGAAGGAGCGGTTCTGTCTCCTAGAGATGAACGTATTTTGGTGTGAAAAGTGCAAATCAATCCCAGAACAACAGCAAAGGACCTTGTGAAGATGCTGGAGGAAACAGGTACAAAAGTATCTATATTCACAGTAAAACAAGTCCTATATCGACATAACCTGAAAGGCAGCTCAGCAAGGAAGAAGCCACTGCTCCAAAACCGCCATAAAAAAGACAGACTACAGTTTGCAACTGCACATGGGGACAAAGATCGTACTTTTTGGAGAAATGTCCTCTGGTCTGATGAAACAAAAATAGAACTGTTTGGCCATAATGACCATCATTATGTTTGGAGGGAAAAGGGGGAGGCTTACAAGCCGAAGAACACCATCCCAACCGTGAAGCACAGGGGTGGCAGCATCATGTTGTGGGGGTGCTTGCTGCAGGAGGGACTGGTGCACTTCACAAAATAGATGGCATCATGAGGTAAGAAAATTATGTGGATATATTGAAGCAACATCTCAAGACATCAGTCAGGAAGTTAAAGCTCGGTCGCAAATGGGTCTTCCAAATGGACAACGACCCCAAGCATACTTCCAAAGTTTTGGCAAAATGGCTTAAGGACAACAACGTCAAGGTATTGGAGTGGCCATCACAAAGCCCTGACCTCAATCCTATAGAAAATGTGTGGGCAGAACTGAAAAAGTGTATGCAGCAAGAAGGCCTACAAACCTGACTCAGTTACACCAGCTCTGTCAGGAGGAATGGGCCAAAATTCACCCAACTTATTGTAAGAAGCTTGTGGGAGGCTATCCGAAATGTTTGTCCCAAGTTAAACAATTTAAAGGCAATGCTACCAAATACTAATTGAGTGTATGTAAACTTCTGACCCACTGGGAATCTGATGAAAGAAATAAAAGCTGAAATAAATAATTATCTCTACTATTATTCTGACATTTCACATTCTTAAAATAAAGTGGTGATCCTAACTGGCCTAAGACAGGGATTTTTCCTCTGATTAAATATCAGGAATTGTGAAAAACTGACTTTAAATGTATTTGGCTAAGGTGTATGTAAACTTCCGACTTCAACTGTACAAGTACTGTATTAGTTTTTCACCCCAGAATTTGTTTTTAAATTGTGGCTATGTGATTAAGTGTGTAAAATGTCCAATGCAATTCCAATTAAATGTACCAGCTTCCTGCACCAGAAGTCAGTGGTTCAATTTCCGCTTCCGTAGGTCCCACTTTCAAATCAAATCGAAATCAAATGTATTTATAAAGCCCTTCTTACATCATCTGATATCTCAAAGTGCTGTACAGAAACCCAGCCTAAAACCCCCAAACAGCAAGCAATGCAGGTGTAGAAGCACGGTGGCTATGGAAAAACTCCCTAGAAAGGCCAGAACCTAGGAAGAAACCTAGAGAGGAACCAGGCTATGAGGGGTGTCCAGTCCTCTTCTGGCTGTGTCGGGTGGAGATTATAACAGTACATGGCCAAGATGTTCAAATGTTCATAGATGACCAGCAGGGTCAAATGATAATAATCACAGTGGTTGTCGAGGGTGCAACAGGTCAGCACCTCAGGAGTAAATGTCAGTTGGCTTTTCATAGCCGATCACTCCTTCTCCGTCTCATGCTGTTCGAATCTGTCTAAATAAACCATTGAAAAAATGTAGCTCGAATTCCACAAACAATAGTCTTCACAGGCAACTCGTCATCAATATTTAGGCTATAAATAATTTACACGTCTTAACCATTTGATTGTAGGAGAGTCAGTCTGCAATTTTGTTGTTGTTTTGATGCTGTCTTTTACATGCACTGACACAAAACTCTCTTTAAAAAATCATCAATATTCAGATTGAAGAACCTCTCTCGGTATTTCAGAGTACTTCTATTCTGTTTTAAAAAATATTTTATTTTCAATCATAACACGTACACTGAGTTTACATTCAAACACCCTCCAAAACACCAAATCTCAGGTTAAGTGCACTAATTTTCATGCTTTCATTACACAATCATTGTGTTTTGAGTCTTTCTATTTTTACAATGTAGCAGTGGTGCTGAAAGGACGTCAACCAAACAGCTACTCGTTACCTTGTCTGTAACGTGTTAGCACTCTTAGAGTTACTAAAATGTTGTAATATTCTACAGTTCTTTCTCAGTTAGTAGGCTACAGTCCTTGTTTCGGTTAGTACTGAATCCATTGTTATTAAAGCCACTTTCTATCACTCTAAATTTCAAGCTTCTGCCTCTAACCATAGGAAACTATTGTCCACCTTCTCCTCCCTCCTTAATCTTCCTCTCCTCCCTCTCTGCGGAAGACTTTGTCGTTGACTTTGAAAAGAAGGTTGACCACATCTGCTCCTCATTCACTCAGCCTATTGAGTCCACTGGACCCACACAGATGCAGAACTATCCTACCCCTTGACCTCTTTCTCACCACTCTCTCCATATGAAATCCTGCAACTAGTGAGTTCCGGTCGCCCGACAACCTGACCGCTCGACCCCCATCGCCTCCTCCCTTCTCCAGACCATCTCTGGAAACCTTCTCCCATTCCTCATCAACTCATCCCTGACCACTGGCTGTGTACCTTCTGACTTCAAAATGTCCCTCTAGTTGCTCCCCTCCTCAAGAAACCAACACTCAACTGCTCTGACATCAAACTACAGTCCGGTATCCCTTCTTTCTTTTATTTCTCCTCTTCTCTCTATACACCAAGTCACTCGGCTCCGTCATATCCTCACATGGTTTATCCTATCATTGCTGTGATGATGACACTCAACTACTTTTTTCCTTCTGACACCCAGGTGGCAACGGTATCTCTGCGTGCTTGGGAGATATCTACGCTTGGATGTTGGCCTACCATCTCAAGCTCAACCTCAAGAAGACATAGCTGCTCTTCCTCCCAGTCAAAGCCCGCCCGCTCCAAGACCTCTCCATCACAGTTGACAACTCCATGGTGTCGCCCTCCCAGAGTGTAAAGAACCTTGAAGTGACCCTGGACAACACCCTGTCATTCTCTGTAAACATCAAAAGCAGTGACTCGCTTCTGCAGGTTCATGCTCTACATGTAGAGTACAAGCCTACCTCAAAACAGGAAGTGGAGCAGGTCCTAATCCAGGGGCATTTGTCATCTCCCGTCTGGACTATTACAACTTGCTGTTAGCTGGGCTCCTTACTTGTGCCATCAAACCTCTGCAACTCATCCAGAATGCTGCAGCCAGTCTTGTGTTCAACCTTCCCAAGTTCTCCCATGTCACTCCATTGGCTTCCAGACAAAGCTCACATCCACTACAAGACCATGGTGTTTACCTACGGAACAGCAAGAGGAACTGCCCCTCCCTGCGTTCAGGCCATGCTTAAACCCTACACCTCAACCCGAACACTCAGTTCCTCCATCTCTGGTCTCTTGGTCCTTCCACCCGGTGGAACCAGCTTCCCCCTGAAGCTAGGACGTAAGAATCCCTGAACATCTTTTGAAAACTTCTGAAACCCTACCTCTTCAAAGAGTATCTTCAATAATCCCTCAGCACCTCCCCCCTCACCCCCCGCCTCCCCACACCGTAAAATGCATTTCATTAATTAACACTTAGTCTGAATGTGATATGTGATTGTCTCACCAAGCCATCTTAAGATGCATGCACTAACTGTAAGCCACTCTGGATAAGAGTGTCTACTAAATGACTCAAATGTCAATGTAAATGTACAGGCAAGGGTGCTGAAAGGACAGCGACCAAACAGCTAGCCTCGTCGTTATGGTAGCATAGGCAGTTACCCTGTTTCTAATGTGTGACGCCTGTTTTAGACTCTACTGACATGAACCTTACATGTAACAGCTGGTTATTCTATTCTTCAGTCCGTCACCGTGGTTCAGTTAGTAAAGGGGGGTGGGTGGTCGCTGAAAGAACAGCGACCAAACAGCAACAGGCCGAGGCACGACTATTGAAGGCCTGCGCTGACGTGTGACGGGCTTCATCCCAAAATGGCAGCCTTTCCCTCCCCACATAGTACACTACTTTTAACCAGAAACCATAGGCTATGTGGAGAATAGGGTGCCATTCGGGATGAATACTTGGTTAAAACTCTTTATGTTGATCTTTCCCTGTGGCTTCCAGTTCAGACTTTAAATATAACATTTTATTTATTACATTCTATTAATTTGAAATATGTATGTGTCCCATCTGCTCCAGATATTTGTTTAATTCCAATACTAAACCTGATTCAACAACAAGGTGTGAGCACCACTGTTGTACCGAGTGGTGTTTTAGACTGCCACAATCCAAAAAGTTCCTAGGGGATCTTGGTCTGTTGTTGGTTTAGCTATACTGTTTGTCTGTAATGAATTATGATTATGTTAATATCAGCAGTAAAGCAGTATGATTACAGAAGGTGTTCTGGTATTCCATCATCAGCAACAAAGGATAATTTCCCTATAATGTTTGAAGTCTTCCTGCCAGTGGATTTCTCTACGGGCCATTAATAACTGCAGTCCAAAGTAAGATTATGTTCTCATTAGCTACTTAACTACAGGCACCACTTTAGCATCAAAATATTAGCGTTCATTGAGACTCACTTTAGCGTCAAAACATTAGGGTTCATTGAGACCCACTTTAGCGTCAAAACATTAGGGTTCATTGAGACCCACTTTAGCGTCAAAACATTAGGGTTCATTGAGACTCATTTTAGCTTCAAAACATTAGGGTTCATTGAGACTCATTTTAGCATCAAAACATTAGGGTTCATTGAGACTCATTTTAGCATCAAAACATTAGGATTCAATGAGACCCACTTTAGCATCAAATCATTAGGGTTCATTGAGACCCACTTTAGCATCAAAACATTAGGGTTCAATGAGACCCACTTTAGCATCAAAACATTAGGGTTCATTGAGACCCACTTTAGCATCAAAACATTAGGGTTCATTGAGACCCACTTTAGCATCAAAACATTAGGGTTCAATGAGACCCACTTTAGCATCAAATCATTAGGTTTCAATGAGACCCACTTTAGCATCAAAACATTAGGGTTCATTGAGACCCACTTTAGCATCAAAACATTAGGGTTCATTGAGACCCACTTTAGCATCAAAACATTAGGGTTCAATGAGACCCACTTTAGCATCAAATCATTAGGGTTCATTGAGACTCACTTTAGCATCAAAACATTAGCGTTCATTGAGACCCACTTTAGCATCAAATCATTAGGGTTCATTGAGACTCACTTTAGCATCAAAACATTAGCGTTCATTGAGACCCACTTTAGCATCAAAACATTAGGATTCAATCAGACCCACTTTAGTATAAAAATACTAGGGTTCAATCAGACCCACTTTAGCATCAAAACATTAGGTTTCAATGAGACCCACTTTAGCATCAAAACATTAGGTTTCATTGAGACCCACTTTAGCATCAAAACATTAGGGTTCTATGAGACCCACTTTAGCATCAAAACATTAGGTTTCAATGAGACCCACTTTAGCATCAAATCATTAGGGTTCATTGAGACCCACTTTAGCATCAAATCATTAGGGTTCATTGAGACCCACTTTAGCATCAAAACATTAGGGTTCATTGAGACCCACTTTAGCATCAAAACATTAGGGTTCATTGAGACCCACTTTAGCATCAAAACATTAGGGTTCATTGAGACTCACTTTAGCATCAAAACATTAGGTTTCAATGAGACCCACTTTAGCATCAAAACATTAGGGTTCATTGAGACCCACTTTAGCATCAAATCATTAGGGTTCATTGAGACCCACTTTAGCATCAAATCATTAGGGTTCATTGAGACTCACTTTAGCATCAAAACATTAGCGTTCATTGAGACCCACTTTAGCATCAAAACATTAGGATTCAATCAGACCCACTTTAGTATAAAAATACTAGGGTTCAATCAGACCCACATTAGCATTGCCTAAACTGCATGCCAATATCATCTCACATTAACTTCCAGATGGCTTGAAAAGAAATGAACAAATTATCAAATTTGGGTGAAACATCTCTTCAAACACAGCAGACCCAAGTGAGAAACCTTTCCCACACACACACACATTGTATCCCAAATAGCACCCTGTTACCTACATGGTGAACTACTTTTGACCAGAGTACTATGGGCCCTTGTTGAAAAATAGTGCACACTATACCGTATAGGGAGCTATTCGGGATACACACACAGTAGCCAGGGGAAGAACATTTTTGGCTTGTACTGTTCCAGTAATTGCCGTCCTTCTCTGGCTTTCTCTCATGAAGCTTCCTGCGAAAACATTGCTGGCCGTGGTTAAAGAAAGTGATTTTCAACAGAAGTCTGTGCTGGTCGAACTGGAAGGAGATCAGAAAATGGAGGCAAATGGTGTTGATTCACTTTGCTGCCTGTGCCAGGTAAATATTGGGAATTACAAGATGGTTCTCAAACTGTGATAGCAGCATATCTAAATGCACTGGCCACAGCTACATCCCAAATGGCACCCTATTCCCTATTGGTCCTTGTCATAGGTAGTGCACTAAATAGGGAATAGGGTGCCATTCGGGTTGAGTCCATGACTTAGGAATAAAGATGAATAAAAAAACTCCCGTTTGACAGCTTATTCTAGAATGGAAATCTGATGCAAGGGTTTGCAGGCAGTTAAAGTACATGGACAACACATGAAAGTACAATAAGTAATCATAAAATGTTCTGGTAAACCGCATATTTCTGAACATTTTCCTGAGTGGTAGAGAGGTACTATGGCCAAGTCTGTAGGTACATTAAGATCAGACCATGTCATAGTACCTACTGGCCATTTGTATTTATTATTAATCTACATTAGTTCCTGCCAAGGCAGCAGCTACTCTTCCTGGGGTTTATTAACAACCTACATTAGTTCCTGACAAGGCAGCAGCTACTCTTCTTGGGGTTTATTATGGATCGCCATTAGTTCCTGCCAAGGCAGCAGCTACTCTTCTTGGGGTTTATTATGGATCGCCATTAGTTCCTGCCAAGGCAGCAGCTACTCTTCCTGGGGTTTATTATGGATCTCCATTAGTTCCTGCCAAGGCAGCAGCTACTCTTCCTGGGGTTTATTATGGATCTCCATTAGTTCCTGCCAAGGCAGCAGCTACTCTTCCTGGGGTTTATTAACAACCTCCATTAGTTCCTGCCAAGGCAGCAGCTACTCTTCCTGGGGTTTATTATGGATCTGCATTAGTTCCTGCCAAGGCAGCAGCTACTCTTCCTGGGGTCCAGCAACATTAAGACAGTGACATACAATTACAAATATTACATGCCATTACATTTCATAACCTTTTTCACAACACATTAAACGTGTGTCCTCCGTCCACTACTCTACTGTCACATACACTGTGTGTGCAATACAAAACACATGTGTACATGTGTGTAGAGTGCGTGTGTTATCAATTGTACGTGTATCCGTGTGCCTGTGTTTGTTTCTCTTCACAGTCCCCTCTGTTCTATAAGATATATTTGTATCTGGTACTAAGACCAGGTCTGTAGATATATTATGTACCTACAAACCTGGATATATAGGATGTACTGGCCATTATGTACCTTCAGACCTGGATATATAGCATCTACTGGCCATTATGTACCAACAGACCTGGATATATAGCATCTACTGGCCATTATGTACCTTCAGACCTGAATATATAGCATCTACTGGCCATTATGTACCTTCCGACCTGGATATATAGCATCTACTGGCCATTATGTACCATCAGACCTGGATATATAGCATATACTGGCCATTATGTACCTTCAGACCTGGATATATAGCATCTACTGGCCATTATGTACCTTCAGACCTGGATATATAGCATCTAATGGCCATTATGTACCTTCAGACCTGGATACATAGCGTCTACTGGCCATTATGTACCTTCAGACCTGGATATATAGCATCTACTGGCCATTATGTACCTACAGACCTGGATATATAGCATCTACTGGCCATTATCTACCAACAGACCTGGATATATAGCATCTACTGGCCATTATGTACCATCAGACCTGGATATATAGCATCTACTGGCCATTATGTACCTTCAGACCTGGATATATAGCATCTACTGGCCATTATGTACCATCAGACCTGGATATATAGCATCTCCTGGCCATTATGTACCTACAGACCTGGATATATAGCATCTACTGGCCATTATGTACCTACAGACCTGGATATATAGCATCTACCCGCCATTATGTACCTTCAGACCTGGATATATACCATCTAACCAGGTCAGTAGATGCTATATAACCAGGTCATTAGATGCTATATAACCAGGTCATTAGATGCTATATAACCAGGTCATTAGATGCTATATAACCAGGTCATTAGATGCTATATAACCAGGTCATTAGATGCTATATAACCAGGTCATTAGATGCTATATAACCAGTTCATTAGATGTTATATAACCAGGTCATTAGATGCCATATAACCAGGTCATTAGATGCTATATAGCCAGGTCATTAGATGCCATATAACCAGGTCATTAGATGCTATATAACCAGGTCATTAGATGTTATATAACCAGGTCATTAGATGCTATATAACCAGGTCATTAGATGCCATATAACCAGGTCATTAGATGCTATATAACCAGGTCATTAGATGTTATATAACCAGGTCAGTAGATGCTATATAACCAGGTCATTAGATGCTATATAACCAGGTCATTAGATGCTATATAACCAGGTCATTAGATGCTATATAACCAGGACATTAGATGCCATATAACCAGGTCATTAGATGCTATATAACCAGGTCATTAGATGTTATATAACCAGGTTATTAGATGTTATATAACCAGGTCATTAGATGTTATATAACCAGGTCATTAGATGCTATATAACCAGGTTATTAGATGCTATATAACCAGGTCATTAGATGTTATATAACCAGGTTATTAGATGCTATATAACCAGGTCAATAGATGCTATATAACCAGGTCATTAGATGCTATATAACCAGGTCAATAGATGCTATATAACCAGGTCATTAGATGCCATATAACCAGGTGATTAGATGTTATATAACCAGGTCATTAGATGCTATATAACCAGGTCATTAGATGCCATATAACCAGGTTATTAGATGCTATATAACCAGGTCAATAGATGCTATATAACTAGGTCATTAGATGCCATATAACCAGGTTATTAGATGCTATATAACCAGGTCAATAGATGCTATATAACCAGGTCATTAGATGCTATATAACCAGGTCATTAGATGCTATATAACCAGGTCATTAGATGCTATATAACCAGGTCATTAGATGCTATATAACCAGGTCATTAGATGCCATATAACCAGGTCATTAGATGCCATATAACCAGGTCATTAGATGCCATATAACCAGGTTATTAGATGTTCTATAACCAGGTTATTAGATGTTATATAACCAGGTCATTAGATGCTATATAACCAGGTCAATAGATGTTATATAACCAGGTCATTAGATGCTATATAACCAGGTCATTAGATGCTATATAACCAGGTCATTAGATGCCATATAACCAGGTTATTAGATGTTATATAACCAGGTCAATAGATGCCATATAACCAGGTTATTAGATGTTCTATAACCAGGTTATTAGATGTTATATAACCAGGTCATTAGATGCTATATAACCAGGTCAATAGATGTTATATAACCAGGTCATTAGATGCTATATAACCAGGTCATTAGATGCTATATAACCAGGTCATTAGATGCCATATAACCAGGTTATTAGATGTTATATAACCAGGTCAATAGATTTTATATAACCAGGTCATTAGATGCCATATAACCAGGTTATTAGATGTTATATAACCAGGTCATTAGATGCCATATAACCAGGTTATTAGATGTTATATAACCAGGTACTGAGGTACAGTGTCACCGGTGTGTAAATCTAAGTAAAAACCGTTGTTAAATCCCGATCAAAATTTGTCAGTTTAAGCTGGAGATATCTGTTGTATGGGCTGCATCTCAATCCACCACATCAGCCTATAGCGACATTCCACATCAGCCTATAGCGACATTCCACATCAGCCTATAGCGATCTTCAGCATCAGCCTATAGCGACATTCCCCATCAGCCTATAGCGACATTCCACATCCGCCTATAGCGATCTTCAGCATCAGCCTATAGCGACATTCCCCATCAGCCTATAGCGACATTCCACATCCGCCTATAGCGATCTTCCCCATCAGCCTATAGCGACATTCCACATCAGCCTATAGCGATCTTCCCCATCTGCCTATAGTGACATTCCACATCAGCCTATAGCGATCTTCCCCATCAGCCTATAGCGACATTCCCCATCTGCCTATAGTGACATTCCACATCAGCCTATAGCGATCTTCCCCATCAGCCTATAGCGACATTCCACATCCGCCTATAGCGATCTTCCCCATCTGCCTATAGCGACATTCCAAATCAGCCTATAGCGATCTTCAGCATCAGCCTATAGCGACATTCCACATCAGCCTATAGCGACATTCCACATCAGCCTATAGCGATCTTCCCCATCAGCCTATAGCGACATTCCACATCAGCCTATAGCGACATTACACATCCGCCTATAGCGACATTCCACATCAGCCTATAGCGACATTCCACATCAGCCTATAGCGACATTCCACATCAGCCTATAGCGATCTTCAGCATCAGCCTATAGCGACATTCCACATCAGCCTATAGCGATCTTCAGCATCAGCCTATAGGGACATTCCACATCAGCCTATAGCGACATTCCACATCAGCCTATAGCGATCCTCAGCATCAGCCTATAGCGACATTGCACATCAGCCTATAGCGATCTTCAGCATCAGCCTATACTATAGGCTGATGCTGAAGATCGCTATAGGCTGATGTGGAATGTCGCTATAGGCCCTATAGCGACATTCCACATCAGCCTATAGCGATCTTCAGCATCAGCCTATAGCGACATTCCACATCAGCCTATAGCGATCTTCAGCATCAGCCTATTACGACATTCCACATCAGCCTATAGCGACATTCCACATCAGCCTATAGCGATCTTCCCCATCAGCCTATAGCGACATTCCACATCAGCCTATAGCGACATTCCACATCAGCCTATAGCGACATTCCACATCAGCCTATAGCGACATTCCACATCAGCCTATAGCGATCTTCCCCATCAGCCTATAGCGACATTCCACATCAGCCTATAGCGATCTTCCCCATCAGCCTATAGCGACATTCCACATCAGCCTATAGCGACATTCCAAGTTACAGCCTGTGTTTGTCAGGCCATTAGACATCCAGAGAATCGTCCGTTCTTACGAAAACGTCTGTAGCGTCCGAACGGTTTGGCCTACGACCAACCACAAGTCTCACAGGACTCGTCTGAAGATGATATCGTTGATGTGCCAACTTCTGTTTTTGTAGCGTCTGAACCGTTTGGGCTACAAAACTAATGTCACCCAAGTGTGGAACGGGGAGAGTCTCACAAACTCCATGGTGTTCTCTGTTTTGTTCTACTTCCCCCACAAGTGTCACGGGATTTATTTGAAGGTAACCGGGACCGGTTTAAAATGTTTTAATGGAGAATGGAGGTAGTTTTGTGCCTACCCCCCAAAAAAGGGGATAACTAGCTGTAAAAAAAATTGTCCACGGGGGTGGGTAATGAGGGGATGTGGACAGCAGCCTTCCTCTCAGAGTGGTGTGCAGTCAGAAATCAGTGTGACCAACCACAACTGGAGACAGAAGGCACAGCAATAATTTTCAGCGAGGGATCACACTCTATAAGCCCATAGTGAGGATTTTACACATGGTTTAACATGCTGCCGGGAGAATTTCATCCAATTTAGCCCAGGAGCCTGGCTCGCTATCCCACCACTCCAGCCCCGGCTCAAACCATACTCTACCTTGCCATATCACCTTAGAGATGCTTTGTTCCTGGATATGAAGGCTCCTGAGTCCCAAATTACACCCTATTCCCTATATAGTGCACTACTTTTGCAAATGGCACCCTATTCCCTATATAGTGCACTACTTTTGCAAATGGCACCCTATTCCCTATATAGTGCACTACTTTCTAACAGGGCCCATAGGGCTTTGGTCAAAAATAGTGCACTACTGTATGTAGGGAATAGGGTGACTTATATGTGAGTGCTGTGCTCCCAATGATGTATATATAAATCATTGTGTGTCGCTGCTTGGGCTTGGCTCCTCAACAAAGCCGGATGATTCCATGGCCATCTGTGTGATTGGGAACAGAACAGCAAACCTGAAACAATGAGGAAGAGATTTAACTAATGTCCTGCAACCCGCTGTTTACCTGAACGACTTCTAAATCAACAGACTATCAGCAAGTACAAATGTGTGAATCAAATCGAACTCAAAACCTACCTATACTTATGTGTTTGAATTTGTTATGATCTTATTGTAATCATTGAAGCTGGTATTATGGGGAGTAGTTCAGACAGTCTGGGAATAGTTCTCTCTCTCTCTTCTCTCTGCCTCTCTCTCTCTCTGTCTATCTCTCTCTCTCTCTGATTTGCTGTCTATCTATCTGTCTGTCTGTCTCCCTCTCGCTCTCTCTCACCATCCCTCTCTCTCTGTCTCGCTCTGTCTGTCTCTCACCATCCCTCTCTGTCTCTGTCTCGCTCTGTCTCTGACCATCCCTCTCTGTCTCGCTCTGTCTGTCTGTCTCTCTCTCTCTCTCTCTCCCCCGTGCATACTGATGCCTCCCCTTCTCATCCTCTTAACCTAGTTCCATGCACACCGGATCCCCAGGGAACCTTTGCCTTTCTGAACTGTAAACCTAGAAAGAATGGAGCCGCTTCGGAGGAAACGGCACAGTGTACATTTTCTAAGACGTATCTCACTTACAATTCCAGGCAGAATTTTAGCCAGCCAATTACAACGAGGGGTAGCGGTAAAGCGTCAATTCCACATATCCTGAAGGTCAATTCTCCTGATCTCATTGGGCCAGTGAGAATGGAAGTCCGCTCATGTGCGTCCACACATTACCTTGAAGAGAAGTGTTTGGACCAAATGACTTCCTGTCTTTCATTAAAACCTTATCACTTTACTGGCACCTGTCCACAGCACAGCCGTTACAATTGGAATGGTCTGTCTGTCTGTCTGTCTGTCTAAGCAATATATCACCATCACCACCTTACAGGTTTCTTCACCACTCATCAACACCACCTGACCACCATCTCTATAGCACCAGAGGAAGACAGATAGAGACGTATAGATAGGAAGCCATACCAATAGTTAGGTTTCCATCAAATTTAGAGAAAGTTTTGCAAGCAAATCTAAAATCTGTGTATATATATAAAATAAAATAAAAGATATGCAAGTTTTCCCACCCGAGGTGTGTTTCTATCGAACTGACTGTGTGTGATAATGTAGTTCAGCGGTGTTTCAGAAAAGTTTTCATTCAGGTCCCCCTTCCAGCATTGAGGAACCATGCTACCAGCATCATTCAAATGATAGCCTCCCCTCGCTATTGATGGGACACTTATATGAAGCTCCTCACATAACCACCATAAGTCATGAAGTCCTGAAATAAGAATTTATTCCACCGGCCAATAAAACCCCCGTTTTTTTCCCCCATGTCGTGGTGGCAGTAGACTCCAACATCAACACGTGACTCCCAAGTTCACTGCGACATGATGGATTTCTACCTACCGGTATATTTGCGCATAAAAGCATTTCCACCTCAATTGTCGCATAATCAATTTCACTGACCCAAAAAACTTTTTTTTTTTTGTCGACTGTAGCTAGGTTTCCATCTAATTGGGGACAGATTTGCATGCTAATATTCAAAAAATCCGCATAAAAACCACATGTTCTCACCAGAGATGTGTTTCCATTAAATTGACTTGTTGCCCATAAAAGGCTGTGCGTGATGACGTGGTACACATAAAAATTACTTTTGCAGTTCAATTCTCATGTTCCAAATAAAAAAATACAAGTTAAATGGGTTTCCATTGCATTTTCAAATCTATTGTATTTCGTTATATAGCGAATGAGCCCACTCTGGTCTTGTCATATGTGCTCTAGCCAACAATTCGCAGGTACTGTGCGGCTATAGCCTACATGATTATATTATTATGGATAAAACGGCAGTCAAGCAAAAATGATCGTGTCACCAGAATCAGACCCTCAATATTTATTGGAGAGGAGCATCAACATCACTGTGCGTTTTCACCCCGATGAAGTTCATCATACGTCATTTAATCTGTAGCCTAATAAACTGCGTGCTTTTCCTGAGTCGTAGTGAGAGGACCACACAACATGTCATCACGTGACAACGTTTACTAGGGTTGTGATGGTTAGTAAATCGGCATTTGCGTGTAACTGTGTTTCTGCCGCCATTTCTCACATAATTCATTTTACAGACACAAAAAAGATCCCACCTTGTCTAGCGTATTTTTTGTTTTGTCGACATTTGGAAAGTTTACCAACAAATTAGCAGTTTCCGTCATGCCTGTCTTAACATTTTGTATCTGACATGTACTGTACTTTATTCGCATAAAAAGGTTGTTTGGATCCTGATTACTGACTTACATAACAAGAGGAAAAACTACTAATGCAAAACCATCAGTAGAGTTGAAAATGCGATAGAAACCCAATAAACGCGGGTGTTTAATTCAGTACATGGGAATTTAACCACAGAAGTTATTTTGATGCAACAAGTCAATTGGCTGGAAACACACTCTCCCGGTGGTAAAAAAAAAAGCGCATATTTCAGAATATTTGCATGAAAATATGTCTCCAATTGGACGGAAAACCTAGCTACTAACAGTCGCACAATTACCCATGTCAGCTAACATTTAGCTTAGCACCCCCCCCCCCCCCCTGCATTGCATGGGTATGGATGTTAGAACACAGATCCACCAGCCACTGCTGCCTCCCGGGATGAGTTCAGTTTTTTTTTTGTGTAGCCTCCACCCCCATGAAAGTTGCCCCATCCCTGGTTTATATAGTACACTACTTTTGACCAGAGCCCTATGACCAGCGACCCCTAAAAGTAGTGCACTATATAGGGAATAGTGTGCCATTTCGGCAAAAACCCTCTGGTTGGTACACGACTACATTTAATAATGAGTTTCCTGTTTCCAAACAACACAACGTTAGAGTCAGCAGTCTTACGGGTTCTCGTTACGCTGCATATCTATAAATATTCTATCAAAAACAGTACAGCCTGAAGTTACGGTTCTCCCTGTTGCAATGCAATCCTCACAAGTATGTTCATTTAATTTCTGTTCTGACTGCAAGTATCTGGAGAACAACATGGGGACTTGTCATTTTTACCCCTAAAGTCAAGTATAGCTATGGGTCCTTCCTGAATCCTGGGCTATTTTAGAACTCGAAAATATGTTCTAATTTGAAAGCTGTTAGCCTTATATTCCACTGTTATTAATCTGTACACAGGAATGAATAATCAAATAATGTATAATATATTCCATTTAGCAGATGCTATTATCCAAAGCGACTTACAGTCCTGCTTGCATACATTTTCTGTACCGGTGGTCCGTAGTATGGAAACCACTACCCTCATGCTCCAACAACTGAACAACAAGCCTATGCGCCTACACTATCGACAGGTCATAAGATCCAAACATCAGATGTTATACAGCCGGCCAATCAATTTAGAGAAAACAAATACCGAGACTGATACTCAGAGACAACACGAGACATAGAGACCGAGAGACAACAAGAGACACTGAGACAACACGAGACACAGAGAGACAACAAGAGACACTGACGCTGAGAGACACCGAGACAACAAGAGACACAGAGACAACAAGAGACAACAAGAGACACTGAGAGACACTGAGACAACAAGAGACACAGAGACAACAAGAGACACTGAGAGACACTGAGACAACAAGAGACACTGAGACAACAAGAAACACTGAGACAACAAGAGACACTGAGAGACACTGAGATGACAAGAGACACTGAGACAACAAGAAACACTGAGACAACAAGAGACACTGAGACAATAAGAAACACTGAGAGACAACCAGAGACAATGAGACAACAAGAAACACTGACACTTAGAGACACTGAGACAACAAGAGACACTGAGACACTGAGAGACAACAAGAGACACTGAGAGACAACAAGAGACACTAAGACAACAAGAAACACTGACACTTAGAGACACTAAGACAACAAGAGACACTGGGAGACACTGAGAAGACAAGAGACACAGAGACAACAAGAGACACTGAGATAACAAGAGACACTGAGACAACAAGAAACACTGAGAGACAACAAGAGACAATGAGACAACAAGAAACACTGACACTTAGAGACAATGAGACAACAAGAGACACTGCGACAACAAGATACACGGAGACAACAAGAGACACTGAGAGACAACAAGAGACACTAAGACTACAAGAAACACTGACACTTAGAGAAACTGAGACAACAAGAGACACTGAGAGACACTGAGAAGACAAGAGACACAGAGACAACAAGAGACACTGAGATAACAAGAGACACTGAGACAACAAGAAACACTGAGAGACAACAAGAGACAATGAGACAACAAGAAACACTGACACTTAGAGACAATGAGACAACAAGAGACACTGAGACAACAAGATACACGGAGACAACAAGAGACAATGAGACAACAAGAGACACTGACACTTAGAGACAATGAGACAACAAGAGACAATGAGACAACAAGAAACACTGACACTTAGAGACACTGAGACAACAAGAGACACTGAGACAACAAGAGACACTGAGACAGTGAGACAACAACTGAGTCAGTCAGACACCCTACGTTGAGTAGAGATAATACAGTTCTGAGACTCTCTGAATCGCCAGCCATACAGCCACAAAGCCAAAGAACCACACAGCCACAGAACCACATATCCGCAGAACCACACAGCCACAAAGCCACAGAACCAAACAGCCACAGAACCAAACAGCCACAGAACCACACAGCCAGACAGCCACAGATAAATGCAGCCACACAGCCAAAGAACCACACAGCCACAGAACCACACAGCCACAGAACCACACAGCCACAGAACCACACAGCTAAAGAACCACACAGCCACAGAACCAAACATCCACACCTCTGCAGAACTACAAAGCCACACAACCACACAGCCACAAAGCCACACAACCACACAGCCACAGAACCACACAGTATTACAGCCACAGAACCACAAAGCCACAGAGCCACATAGTCACAGAACCACACATCCACAGAACCACAGCACCACACAGCCACACAGCCAATGAGCCACATAACCACACAGCCACACAGCCACAGAATCACACAGCCACAGAAACACAGAACCACACAGCCACACAGCCAACAAACCACATAGTTACAGAACCACATAGCCACACAGAACCACACAGCCACACAGCCACAGAACCACACAGCCACACATCAACAGAACCACACAGTCACATAGCCACACAGCCACATAATCACACAGCCACAGAAACACAGAAACACACAGCCACACAGCCACATAATCACATAGCCACAGAACCACAAAGTCACAGAATCACACAACCACACAGCCACACAGCGACAGAAACACAGCCACACAGCCACACAGCCACATAACCACACAGCCACAGAACCACACAACCACACAGACACAGAACCACACAGCCACAGAACCTCACAGCCACAGAACCACACAGCCACAGAACACGCAACCACACAGCCACACTGACAGCCAATTAACCAAACAGCCACGCAGACAGTCTCTGAACCACATAGCCACACAGACAGTCACTGAACCACACAGTCACACAGACAGCAAATGAACCAAACAGCCACACAGACAGCCCCTGAACCACACAGCCACAGAAACACAGACAAACAGACATACAGCCAGACAGCCACACAGACAGACAGACAGACAGACAGAGATAAAGAGAAGTCTGAAAGCTTTACTTGTGGTTGAAGTGTTATTCAAAGCTGAAGGGACAGCTGCCAGGGGACAGCAAGGAGTGTATACCCTGTTTGTCTGACAGGAATGGGCAGTCCTCAGACAATCCCCACGGGCTCCCCTCTCTGACAGAAGACCATGTTTACAGACAGAGAAAGAGAGAGAGAGAGAGAGAGAGACTCTGTGTGTGTTAGAGAGTCTGCGGCTAGACTACATGCTGTTTCTTTTCTCCTAAGAGCAGAGAACACTTCTCAGATACGTCCTGTCATGTAATATTCATTACTGTCTGAAGGGACAGGTCCTGTCATGTAATATTCATTACTGTCTGAAGGGACAGGTCCTGTAATATAATATGCATTACTGTCTGAAGGGACAGGTCCTGTAATAAAATATTCATTACTGTCTGAAGGGACAGGTCCTGTAATATAATATTCATTACTGTCTCAAGGGACAGGTCCTGTAATATAATATTCATTACTGTCTGAAGGGACAGGTCCTGTCATATAATATTCATTACTGTCTAAAGGGACAGGTCCTGTCATGTAATATTCATTACTGTCTGAAGGGACAAGTCCTGTCATATAATATTCATTACTGTCTGAAGGGACAGGTCCTGTCATATAATATTCATTACTGTCTGAAGGGACAGGTCCTGTCATATAATATTCATTACTGTCTGAAGGGACAGGTCCTGTCATGTAATATTCATTACTGTCTAAAGGGACAGGTCCTGTAATATAATATTCATTCCCGTCTAAAGGGACAGGTCCTGTCATGTAATATTCATTACTGTCTGAAGGGACAGGTCCTGTCATGTAATATTCATTACTGTCTGAAGGGACAGGTCCTGTCATGTAATATTCATTACTGTCTAAAGGGACAGGTCCTGTAATATAATATGCATTACTGTCTGAAGGGACAGGTCCTGTAATAAAATATGCATTACTGTCTAAAGGGACAGGTCCTGTCATGTAATATTCATTACTGTCTAAAGGGACAGGTCCTGTCATGTAATATTCATTACTGTCTGAAGGGACAGGTCCTTTAATATAATATTTATTACTGTCTAAAGGGACAGGTCCTGTCATGTAATATTCATTACTGTCTGAAGGGACAGGTCCTGTCATGTAATATTCATTACTGTCTGAAGGGACAGGTCCTGTAATATAATATTCATTACTGTCTAAAGGGACAGGTCCTGTCATGTAATATTCATTACTGTCTAAAGGGACAGGTCCTGTAATATAATATTCATTCCTGTCTAAAGGGACAGGTCCTGTCATGTAATATTCATTACTGTCTGAAGGGACAGGTCCTGTAATATAATATTCATTACTGTCTGAAGGGACAGGTCCTGTCATGTAATATTCATTACTGTCTGAAGGGACAGGACCTGTCATGTAATATTCATTACTGTCTAAAGGGACAGGTCCTGTCATATAATATTCATTACTGTCTGAAGGGACAGGTCCTGTAATATAATATTCATTACTGTCTAAAGGGACAGGTCCTGTCATGTAATATTCATTACTGTCTGAAGGGACAGGTCCTGTAATATAATATTCATTACTGTCTAAAGGGGCAGGTCCTGTAATATAATATTCATTACTGTCTCAAGGGACAGGTCCTGTAATATAATATTCATTACTGTCTAAAGGGACAGGTCCTGTCATGTAATATTCATTACTGTCTGAAGGGACAGGTCCTGTAATGTAATATTCATTACTGTCTAAAGGGACAGGTCCTGTCATGTAATATTCATTACTGTCTAAAGGGACAGGTCCTGTCATGTAATATTCATTACTGTCTGAAGGGACAGGTCCTGTCATATAATATTCATTACTGTCTAAAGGGACAGGTCCTGTAATGTAGTATGCTTCTTTCTATAACGTGAGCTGCTCAGTATGTGTAGGTAATCTTTTCTAACGCTGCTTTTTTGAAAGATGTCACGTAGCAGACCTGCATAAGTGTTGCTCTTCACTCTCTGGAGGACCGAGTTTTGAAAACAGTGGATTAAGTCAAATAGAGAACACACCGAAAGCTGTTGTATAAAACACCTTTCTCCGGATTACATCTTCAAACTAAGGGCAACCATGACATCCATGACAGAGAGGGAGAAGTGTCCATCCATGTATATGGGTAAGAGAGTCTAGCTAGCTACATTTTCAGATATTACACGTTTCTAATTTTGTCAGAAAGTTGTTTCCATTTCAAGTTAAAGTGTACTGTTCGCTAGCTAGCTAACTTTAGCTGGCTGGCTCGCTAGCTAACGTTACGTGCATGATCTGTGTAGTACTTTTATTCGTATCTCAGAGCCATTTGCATTGCTAGTTATTGCCTCATGTTATCTAGCTAACATTGAACCTGGTTGGTTAACTTAGAGCAGATTAATGCAGGGTGGTAATGTCATAAATTGGGATTATGGTTCATTGTTTAGGTAGCTAGCTCCATGTCTAAACAAAAGACTCCACTATGCAAGTAACCATTTCAACAGAATGTTCATGTTGTCACTGCGGCAACTGTTGATAGATGTAGCTGGTAAATTCGCTCTGGCTATCTACTCCGATTTCAGAGCACTCTTGTCTGAGTGTGCTAGTGCACAGAATAACTGGCGAATTTAAGAACGCTTAACACCCGTTGAATATGGCCGGTGTCAGTAAACATTGGCAAAAAAAACGTAATTAAATTGTTGCCAGCAGTACAGTTGCAGTCACCAATGCTCTGGATAACATAAAAACAGCCGAACCAGATATGCTAAGGCAAGTAAAATGGTCAGTGTGAGCTGTTCTCTCATTTGTGTCTGGAAGTAGCTAGCAAGCTAGCCAACGTTAGCCAGTTAGCTTGGGTGCGTGACTGCTGTTGTTCGGTCAGAACGCTCAGATCAACCCGACTCCTCGGCCAGAGCGTCCAGAATGCGCTCTGAACGCTCCGAGAGCGAAACACTCTGAATTTACGAACAGACAATCTGACAACGCTCTGAGTTTACGAACAGACACTCTGACACCGCTCTGAGTTTACGAACGTCCAGAGCACACTCTGACACTCCAGAATAAATTTACGAACACACACGTACTATAAACCGGCCTTTAGTCTTGAACTCGTTTGTTGTTTAGTACATGGCCTCACATGTGAATCCTTAAAGAGATGGGTGGGGCTAAAGCTTAAGAGGGTGTGAACGATGCTGAATGGGTGTAGACAAAGAAGAGCTCTCCAGTAGGTACTAAAACATTCAAGGGCCATTTTCTCAAAAGTGACGTTAAACTTTCTAAGCAGAATTACTTACCCATTGTTCCACAACTGTAGTGTATGATATATCATTTTCTAGCTCTGAGTCTCTACTTTTATCCAATGTAAAAAACACAATTTCAAACTTTGCTGCATAAGACCGAATCAAGCCGGTCTGTCACATATGAACCAGCTCAGGAGCAGTGGTGGGAAAATAACCCAAATCTCATACTTGAGTAAAAGTAAAGATACCCTTAAAAGAAAATGACTCAAGTAAAAGTGAAAGTCACCCAGAAAAATACTACTTGAGGAGAAGTCTAAAAGTATATGTTTTTAAATATAATTAAGTATGAAAAGTAAAAGTATAAATAATTTCAAGTAGCTTTTAAAATGAAAATCAGACAGCACAATTTTCTTGTTTTTAAAAAATTAACAGATAGCCAGGGGCACACTACAACAAGCAGACATAATTTAGAAACAAAGCATTTGTGTTCAGTGAGTCCTCCAGATCAGAGGCTGTAGGGATGACCAGGGATGTTCTCTGTTTAGTGAGTCCTCCAGATCAGAGGCTGTAGGGATGACCAGGGATGTTCTCTGTTTAGTGAGTCCTCCAGATCAGAGGCTGTAGGGATGACCAGGGATGTTCTCTGTTTAGTGAGTCCTCCAGATCAGAGGCTGTAGGGATGACCAGGGATGTTCTCTGTTTAGTGAGTCCTCCAGATCAGAGGCTGTAGGGATGACCAGGGATGTTCTCTTGATAAGTGAGTGAATTGGACCACTATCCTGTCCTGCTAAGCATTGGAAATGTATCAAGTACTTTTGGGTGTCAGGGAAAATGTACGGAGTAAAAAGTACTATATTTTCTTTAGGAATGTAATGAAGTCAAATTAAAAGTAGTCAAACATATAAATAGTAAAGTAAAATACAGATACCTAAAAAAAAAAAATACTTAAGTAGTACTTTAAAGTATTTTTTACTTATTAAGTACTTTAAACCGCTGCTCAGGAATGACCAGACTGGAGAAGGAGACTGCTTCTGCAGTGAAAGACAGCCAGCTCTGTCAGACCAACATTTCATCCAATCGATCCCAAATGTCCAGATCAGGGTGAAACTTGACAACCTGTTTTCAGAGACAGAATGAATGGATAATAAATGTATTGATTAGGCACTGTCAGTCGTTTTATGAGTTCAGTGCAGAGGCTGTCACTTTGTTACTAGTTCTTACTATTGTTCAGTGTGATAAACTGTAGAGTAACGTAACACTGATGTTGTTTACACAACATATTGAATTACATCCCTGAACTTTTTCAACCTGGCAGCGTCCACAATTTTAAAGGCTTCCAAGAAACCCAGGAAGACTGCCTGCATCTCAAATAGTACCCTATTCCCTATATAGTGCACTACTATTGAAGAGAGTCCTATGGGCCCTGGTCAAAACACGTATTGCACTATATAAAGGAATACAGTGCAGTTTAGGATGTAGCCTAATATTCTATTTCATACAGCATATTAATAGATGATGGATTCACAATGGCCCTTGATCATGCCTCTCAGTTCCATTTCATTACACATAAAAGTCATTGGACATGAGAGTAATCTTCTGTACGGGGGAGTGAAAAAATTATTATATATATATTTATTAATTTTTTTCCTTTAACTAGGCAAGTCAGTTAAGAACAAATTCTTATTTACAATGACGGCCTATCAAAAGGCAAAAGTCTCCTGCGGGGACGGGGAGCTGGGATTATTATTATAAAAATAAAAAAATATTATAAATATAGGACAAAACACACATCACGACAAGAGGCACCACAACACTACATAAAGAGAGACCACAACACTACATAAAGAGAGACCACAACACTACATAAAGAGAGACCACAACACTACATAAAGAGAGACCACAACACTACATAAAGAGAGACCACAACACTACATAAAGAGAGACCACAACACTACATAAAGAGAGACACCACAACACTACATAAAGAGAGACCACAACACTACATAAAGAGAGACAACACAACACTACATAAAGAGAGACTCCACAACACTACATAAAGAGAGACAACACAACACTACATAAAGAGAGACAACACAACACTACATAAAGAGAGACACCACAACACTACATAAAGAGAGACAACACAACACTACATAAAGAGAGACCACAACACTACATAAAGAGAGACAACACAACACTACATAAAGAGAGACCACAACACTACATAAAGAGAGACAACACAACACTACATAAAGAGAGACACCACAACACTACATAAAGAGAGACACCACAACACTACATAAAGAGAGACAACACAACACTACATAAAGAGAGACACCACAACACTACATAAAGAGAGACAACACAACACTACATAAAGAGAGACCACAACACTACATAAAGAGAGACCACAACACTACATAAAGAGAGACAACACAACACTACATAAAGAGAGACAACACTACACTACATAAAGAGAGACCACAACACTACATAAAGAGAGACAACACAACACTACATAAAGAGAGACCACAACACTACATAAAGAGAGACCACAACACTACATAAAGAGAGACAACACAACACTACATAAAGAGAGATACCACAACACTACATAAAGAGAGACCTAAGACAACAACACAACATGACAACAACATAGCAAGGAAGCAACACATGACAACACAGCATGGCAGAAACACAACATGACAACAACATAGCAAGGAAGCAACACATGACAACACAGCATGGCAGCAACACAACATGACAACAACATAGCAAGGAAGCAACACATGACAACACAGCATGGCAGCAACACAACATGACAACAACATAGCAAGGAAGCAACACATGCAACACAGCATGGCAGCAACACAACATGACAACAACATAGCATGGAAGCAACACATGACAACACAGCATGGCAGAAACACAACATGACAACAACATAGCATGGAAGCAACACATGACAACACAGCATGGCAGCAACACAACATGACAACAACATAGCAAGGAAGCAACACATGACAACACAACACAGCATGGCAGCAACACAACATGACAACAACATAGTAGCAACACATCATGGCAGCAGCACAACATGGTAGCAGCACAAAGTATGGTACAAACATTATTGGGCACAGACAACGAGTGGCGAGTGGCGCAGTGGTCTAAGAAACTGCATCTCGGTGCAAGAGGTGTCACTCCAATACCTGGTTTGAATCCAGGCTGCATCACATCTGGCCGTGATTGGGAGTCCCATAGGGCGGTGCACAATTGGCCCAGCGTTGCCAGGGTAGGCCGTCAATGTAAATAAAAACGTGTTCTTAAACTGACTTGCCTGGTTAAATAAACAAGAAGGTAGAGACAACAATACATCACGTGAAGCAGCCACAGCTATCAGTAAGAGTGTTGATGATTGAGTCTTTGAATGAAGAGATGGAGATAAAACTGTCTAGTTTTGAACTGAAAAGAGGTGCGACCCAGGGATGTGTGTTTTGGGGATCTCTAACAGAATGTGACTGGAAGAACGGGTGCAGGATGAGGGCTGCAGTAGATATCTCAGATAGGGAGACTTTTATAAATAAGCATCAACCAGGGGGTCTTGCGACGAGTATACAGAGACGACCAGTTTACAGAGGAGTATAGAGTGCAGCGATGTGTCCTATAAGGAGCATTGCTGTCAAATCTGATGGCCGAATGGTAAAGAACATCTAGTCACTCGAGAGCACCCTTACCTGCCGATCTATAACCCTCAGAGGTAGTAATCACACCTGTGGGGAGAGAGGCATTCTTCTTACCTAACCACATGACCTTTGTTTTGGAGGTGTTCAGAACAAGGTTAAGGGCAGAGAAAAGCTTGTTGGACACTAACAAGTCTTTGTTGTAGAGTGATTTAATAGCACAAAATCCGGGGAGCCTCGGGCGTTCAGTCTGAACATGAATATCAGCATAGATATCGGCATAGATTCACTTCAACTCCATCTTCACGTCTCTGGTCAATACCTAGTAGTAGTGGGGTTAGCTACCCTGAGCATGGGTACCAAAACGTAATCTCTCTGAGTCACGTGCCTGTTATAGCGCCACCGTGGGGCTGATATGTATGTTCTTGCATATGTTGTTGTCTTATTAACAGACCGATTTTTGTTACAAAACGAATATCCTTGACTGATTGGTGGAACTTATGAGGGCTCTGAGGCAAATGTGTTACTTGTGAGGAGAGGGACCTTTGTACCGAATTGCGTGACTTTAAGTCAAACGGGGTGAGCGGGCGTGACCTTTCAAAGTTGAGCATTTTTCAATATTTTTGTTATAGCGCCACCATCTGGCCAATCAGTGTAATGTAGTCAATACCTGATCTCTATGACAAGACCATAGAGATAGATAAGGGACTCATCCTTATTGCTGTGGCATCATAGTGCCTGTGACAGCATAGGTAGCACCATCGAGGCTACAACCCATGGGAATCCCAACCCAGTTGACTACTTTGATTACTTTAAAATGGTCGGAAAAGGCCACTATCATTCTCTATGGAGAAGACATCGTTCACCTAAGTTTCATTCAAATTGAACCGGTACTGTCTGCGATATGACTAACGACCTAAAAGGCAGAGACAGAGTCCCCATTAAACGCCTTCTCCAAACACGAACTACCTAACTACTTCCAGTCCCTGAGGTTGGGCTATACCCGAGTGGCGCAGTGGTCTAAGACACTGCATCTCAGTGCAAAAAAGGGTGTTACTGCAATAATTGGTTTGAATCCAGGCTGCATTACATCTGACCGTGATTGGGAGTCCTGTAGGGTGGGGGCGCACAATTGGCCAAGCGTCGTCCCGGGTTTGGCCGGGGTAGGCTGTCGTTGTAAATAAGAATTTGTGCTTAACTGACTTGCCTCGTTAAATAAAGTTTACATATAGTAAGAATTCATGCAAACAAAAATGTGCTTTTTTTTTATTTAAGGTTGATGTTTGTACCCTGTTTTGTGCTGCCGACATGTTGTGTTGCTACCATGTTGTTGTCATGTTGTGCTGCCGCCATGTTGTGTTGCTACTATGTTGTTGTCATGTTGTGTTGCTGCCATGCTGTGTTGTTGTCTTAGGTCTCTCTTTATGTAGTGTTGTGTTGTCTCTCTTGTCGTGATGTGTTTGGTCCTATATTTTTATTTAATGTATTTTTATTTTTAATCCCAGCCCCCGTCCCTGCAGGAGGCCTTTTGGTAGGCCGTCATTGTAAATAAGAATTTGTTCTTCACTGACTTGCCTAGTTAAATAAAGGTTAAATAAATATAAAATAAAAATGTTCCCTGCACCAATCATTAGGTTGCTACAACCTAGCCAATGAATGACAGTTTACAACATAGGTGCACACAGGTCGAGAGAAATTTGAGTAATTAAGATCGCAGAAATTGACACATTCAATACCGCCTTGCACACTCTTGCATCTAGCTGTTCTAATGTAATCATTAGTCCAACACTTGCAAACAAGAGTTTCTATTGGACAAATCCTGGTATGTTTGGGGGGGGGGGGGCGCTAGTGAGGTCACGTTTTTTTTTCTCCTGCTGAAATTGCATTTATTTAGAACTAAAGAACTACTACTCACAGCATTTGAATGACTTGCTTTACTTTGTTCAACTTTTATCTTTGTTTTTATTGCGTAAATGGCCATAACCTGCATCAGTTTAAGTTCGGCGGAGTCACTGACAAAAGAGAAAACACTAGGCCCAAGACGAGGAGCTGGAGTTCTTCTACAAGGGGGAGCAGCAGCTCCTCCCCTCGGCTAGTCAAAAATATTAACACTGAGGATTTGAAGGCTGAGAATCTTGCTGCCATCAGAGCGGACATTTAATCTATTCTCAAGTCGGAACTCAAGGAGGTGCTCAGTGAGGACTTCAATTTTACTAAGTCGGAGTTACAAGCAGGCAAGAATAAACTCGCAACGCATACACAAATGGTTCGTACTGAACTGGATACAGTTAAGAAAACTGTCTCTGACATGGAACAAGGATCAAGGCTTGTTAACGTGCTCGGACGACACGACTACGATACAAACCACGGTTAAGAAGCTCAAAACTGATTAAGCTAGCCTTAAGGGCCAATGCATACATTTACAAAGTTATATGCAAATATCCAATGTCAGGATCATGGGGGTAGCTGAGGACACGGGCTCAAGTTCTACTTCATCTCAAAGTTATTGAACGAAGCTCTCAAATTGGATAAAGACGTCCTTGTAGACGGCTCACATTGGGGCTCTCAAGCGAGAAAGCCTTTGCGGAACACATTGCGTCATTGTGGCTAAACTACACTACTATCAGGATTGTATTGATGTTCTTCGGCGTGCCAGAGAATTTTGCCCACTTCTATGCAACGGAACACGTTATGGTATAGTATGGTATTGGTATGGTGTGGCTTTTCCTGCCTGGCTCTTTTTCACATACGACGGCAAGAGAAAGAATTCCAAGATCCCTATTAGGCGATGGCCTACGTAAAGGCGAACATTCTACAAAGGTCGGACGAAGCAAATGACTGAATGTTCACCTATTTGGCGATTATGGTAATGGATAAATGTGTCTACAACTGTATACTCCTTTTCACATTTGTAGATACTGTACAGTGTTGCCAGTGGTATCAGTTGATATTGTTATTATTAGGTAACGTTAGTTCTGCTGAGTCAATTCACATTTTGTTATGTTTTATTTTATTACCATGAAGCTGCTCGTTTCTGGAGGAAACAGGTACAAAAGTATCTATATCCACAGTAAAACGAGTCCTATATCGGCATAACCTGAAAGGCCGCTCAGCAAGGAAGAAGCCACTGCTCCAAAACCGCCATAAAAAAAGCCAGACTTGTAACGTCCTGACCAGAGTTCTTATGTGTTTTGCTTGTTTAGTGTTGGTCAGGACGTGAGCTGGGTGGGAATTCTATGTTGTGTGTCTAGTTAGTCTGTTTCTGTGTCCAGCCTAATATGGTTCTCAATCAGAGACAGCTGTCAATCGTTGTCCCTGATTGAGAATCATATATAGGAGGCTTGTTTTGTGTTGGGGATTTGTGGGTGGTTGTTTCCTGTCTTTGTGTTTTGTCTGCACCAGCTAGGACTGTGACGGTTAGTTTGTTTTGTCATTTTGTTTTGTCATTTTGTATGTCTTGTTTTGTGTTAATTAAATAATGGAAAATTACCACGCTGCACATTGGTCCTCAGATCCTTCTCGCCTCTCCTCGTCTGAGGAGGAGGACGACTTAGACTGCCGTTACAAGACTACGGTTTGCAACTACATATGGGGACAAAGATCGTACTTTTTGGAGAAATGTCCTCTGGTCTGATGGAACAAAAATAGAACTGTTTGGCCATAATGACCATTGTTTTGTTTCAAGGAAAAAGGGGGAGGCTTGCAAGCCAAAGAACACCATCCCAACCGTGAAGCACGGGGCTGGCAGCATCATGCTGTGGGGGTGCTTTGCTGTAGGAGGGACTGGTGCACTTCACAATATAGATGGCTTCATGAGGAAGGAAAATTATGTGGATATATTGAAGCAACATCTCAAGACATTACTCAGGAAGTTAAAGCTTTGTCGCAAATCGGTCTTCCAAATGGACAATGACCCCAAGCATACTTCCAAAGTTTTGGCAAAATGGCATAAGGTCAACAAAGTTAATGTTAATAGGGGGCGCCATTTTCACTTCTGGAGAAAATCGTGCCCAATTTAAACGGCCTCGTACTCTGTCCTAGATCATATGATATGCATATTATTATTACTATTGGATAGAAAACACTCTGAAGTTTCTAAAACTGTTTGAATTATATATGTGAGTAAAACAGAACTCATTTGGCAGGCAAACTTCCAAACAGGAAGTGAAAATTCTGAAATGGGTCTCTTTGAAAGGCATTGCCTATTCAATTGTCTTTTATTTATGGATCTGTATGCACTTCATATGCCTTCCACTAGATGTCAACAGGCAGTAGAACGTGGAATGAAGTCTCTAGCTTTTTCTGGGACCGGATGGGAGTCGTTGGAGTGAGAGGTCAGCCATATTGGTAGTACCTGGCTACGCACTTTGGTTTGTCATATGGTTTTCTGCAATGCGTTAGGTAGACACGAAGAAATGCTCCGCCTGGGACGTTATTGGATTGATTTCTGAAAAACATCCTAAAGATGGATAATCAACTGAGTTTGACCAGTTTATTCGACTATTATTATGACTTTTTGAATTTTTCGTTCATGCGTAAAATCTTCATGGACACGTGAGCTCCACCATGCTAGCCAAAGTTGCTAATTCAACAGAAGAAATGGACATTCTAAAACAAAACAACGATTTATTGTGGAACTAGGATTCCTGGCACTGCATTCTGATGAAAGATCATCAAAGGTAAGGGAATATTTATGATGTTATTTCGTATTTTTGTGGACTCTTTGGACTCCAACATGGCGGAGAATGGCTGAGCGCTGTCTCAGATTATTGCATGCTGTGCTTTGTACTAAAGTTATTTTTTTTAATCTAACACAGCGGTTGCATTAAGAACCAGTGTATCTTTAATTATATATGCAACTTGTATTTTTCAGCAAAGTTTATGATGAGTTTTTCGGTTAGATTACGTGGCTGTCTAAAATTTCTCAGGACATTTTGGTGCTATTTGTGACCGTGGCTGCAATGTAAAACCCAGATTTGTAGCTATAAATATGCACATTTTCGAACAAAACATAAATGTATTGTATAACATGATGTCATAAGACTGTCATCTGATGAAGTTGTTCAAAGGTTAGTGATTCATTTTATCTCTATTTGTGGGTTTTGTGAAAGCTATCTTTACGGTGAAAAAATGGCGTTGTGTTTTGGGCTATTGTGGTGAGCTAACATAAATATATGTTGTGTTTTCGCTGTAAAACATTTTAAAAATCGGACATGTTGGCTGGATTCACAAGATGTTTATCTTTCATTTGCTGTACAACATGTATTTTTCATAAAAGTTTTATGATGAGTATTTCTGTATTTCACGTTGCTCTCTGTAATTATTCTGGCTGTTTTGGTGCCATTCGTCACCATGGCTGCAATGTAAAACCCAGATTTGTAGCTATAAATATGCACATTTTCGAACAAAACATAAATGTATTGTATAACATGATGTCATAAGACTGTCATCTGATGAAGTTGTTCAAAGGTTAGTAATTAATTTTAACTCTATTTGTGGGTTTTGTGAAAGCTATCTTTGCGGTGAAAAAATGGCGTTGTGTGTTGCGCTATTGTGGTGAGCTAACATAAATATACGTTGTGTTTTCGCTGTAAAACATTTAAAAAATCGGACATGTTGGCTGGATTCACAATATGTTTATCTTTCAATTGCTGTATTGGACTTGTGATTTCATGAAATTATATTATATGATATTCTCTGTGGCGCTAGGCTAGGCTATGCTAGTCAACGTTTCTGATGAGGAGGATCCCGGATCCGGGAGGGGGGGTCGGTAGAGGTTTTAACTCTCTACTGCTATCAGAAGAAACTCTTGGTGTCTTAACTCACTACTGCTATCAGAAGAAACCCTTGGTGTCTTAACTCTCTACTGCTATCAGAAGAAACTCTTGGTGTCCTAACTCACTACTGCTATCAGAAGAAACCCTTGGTGTCTTAACTCTCTACTGCTATCAGAAGAAACCCTTGGTGGTTTAACTCTCTACTGCTTGCAGAAGAAACCCTTGGTGTCTTAACTCTCTACTGCTATCAGAAGAAACTCTTGGTGTCTTAACTCTCTACTGCTATCAGAAGAAACCCTTGGTGTCTTAACTCTCTACTGCTATCAGAAGAAACTCTTGGTGTCTTAACTCACTACTGCTATCAGAAGAAACCCTTGGTGTCTTAACTCTCTACTGCTATCAGAAGAAACTCTTGGTGTCCTAACTCACTACTGCTATCAGAAGAAACCCTTGGTGTCTTAACTCTCTACTGCTATCAGAAGAAACCCTTGGTGGTTTAACTCTCTACTGCTTGCAGAAGAAACCCTTGGTGTCTTAACTCTCTACTGCTATCAGAAGAAACTCTTGGTGTCTTAACTCTCTACTGCTATCAGAAGAAACCCTTGGTGTCTTAACTCTCTACTGCTATCAGAAGAAACCCTTGTTGCATTTATATAATCTCAAATTGAGCTGTTTCTCCATCTTAATCAAACCTCTGGAATGTCTCCTATAACAGCATGAGAATCAATGAAGGCTTATCTAAGGGGCCAAATTATTTCAGACAGCGCAAGATTAATTTACAAACACAATCTTGGATTTGGATATGACATATTCATATCTGTGTTTATCCGCAGATTTACTAAAACAACGTTTGCCACTTCAGACAGAGTTTGATCTTCTTTCAACAAGCTGAAAATCTAATTTGCAAATCACGATACAAACATGATGAAAATGAAGAGATATCAAGGGAAATGCTAGCACACCAGCTGCGTCAGAGAACCGAAAATCAAACCATACCTGAGATATCTGACGAGCTGGGTAACAAATGTATTGATAATTTAGAGGTAAATTCATGCATTTATAACTTTTACTCACAATTATACACTTCGGAATCCGCTGGTAATGCTACCTTACTCGACACCTTCTTTGAGAACTTAGATATTCCTACAGTTGAACCTGAGACAGCTGCTGAATTAGAAGAACAGTTCTCTGTAGAAGAGATTGTGTTGGCAATTAAATCTACGCAGTGTGGTAAATTCCCTGGACCCGATGGATTACCGAGCAAATTCTTTAAAAAATTCTCAGATCAATTCTTTCCTTTCTTGCTTTCCGTATTTGAGGAATCACTTTCTTCAAACTCTTTACCCTCAACAATGATAGGCATGTTTATACTTATTCTGAAAAGGAAAAAAAAGTATTGAGTGTGGTTCACATAGGCCAATTTTTTTCCCTGACTTGCGATGTAAAGATAATTTCTAAGATGATTGCCTGCCATTTTGAGTTAGTCCTTCCTTTCAGTACCTCTACAGATCAAACTGGTTTCATTAAAATTCAACATTCTTTTTTCAACATCAGACGTCTTTATGATATGCTTCATAGTCCCTCTTCATCTGACACTCCAGAGATATTATCACTTGATGTTGAGAAGGGGTTTGATCGGGTGGAGTGGGATTATCTATTTTATACTCTCAAACAATTTGGATTCAGTCCCAATTTTATGTCCTGGGTCAAAGTCCTTTTCTCCTCCCCTATGGCTGCAGTGTGCACAAATGATAACCTTTCATCCTATTTCCAACTTCAATGTGGGACAAAACAGGGTTGTCCTTTATCCCCTCAGTTGTTTTCCATCGCAATTCAGCCTTTTTAGCTATAGCAAAATGTAATAACAACACTATCAAAGGCATTAGAAGAGGGGGCTTAGAGCATAAAGTCTCTCTCTATGTGGATGACTGTCACGATCGTCTTCCTGAGAGAGAGAGGACCAAGGCGCAGCGCGTGAAAAATACATCTTCTTTTAATGAAGGAAAACCAAACACTTACAAAATGAACAAAACAAACGATCGTGAAGCTAAACCTGAACTAAGTGCACACATGCAACATAGAACATAGACATAGACAACTACCCACAAAAGCCTACTGCCTATGGCTGCCTTAAATATGGCTCCCAATCAGAGACAATGAATGACAGCTGTCTCTGATTGAGAACCAATCTAGGCAGCCATAGACATAACTAGACAACTCTACTCTACTCTACCCCATACACATACAACACCCCATAGACACTACAAAACACATACATTCCCCATGTCACACCCTGACCTAACTAAAAAACATAAAGAAAACAAAGAATACTAAGGCCAGGGCGTGACAGTACCCCCCCCCCCCCCCCAAAGGTGCGGACTCCGACCGCACAACCTGAAATAGAAAGGGGAGGGTCCGGGGTGGGCCCCATCATGGCGGCGGCTCGGGTGCGGGACGTGGCCCCCACTCCACCATTGTCAATACCCGCTTTCGTATCCCCCTCTCAATGACCACCCTCCAAATAAACCCACCTAAATTAAGGGGCATCACCGGGATAAGGGGCATCACCGGGATAAGGGGCAGCTCCGGACTAAGGGGCAGCTCCGGACTAAGGGGCATCACCAGACTAAGGGGCATCACCAGACTAAGGGGCATCACCAGACTAAGGGGCATCACCAGACTAAGGGGCAGCACCGGGATAAGGAGCAGCACCGGGATGGATGGCGGATCCTGGCTGGCTGGCTCTGGCGGATCCTGGCTGGCTGGCTCTGGCGGATCCTGGCTGGCTGGCTCTGGCGGATCCTGGCTGGCTGGCGGATCCTGGCTGGCTGGCGGATCCTGGCTGGCTGGCGGATCCTGGCTGGCTGGCGGATCCTGGCTGGCTGGCGGATCCTGGCTGGCTGGCTCTGGCGGATCCTGGCTGGCTGGCTCTGGCGGATCCTGGCTGGCTGGCTCTGGCGGATCCTGGCTGGCTGGCTCTGGCGGATCCTGGCTGGATGACGGCTCTGGCGGGTCATGGCTGGATGACGGCTCTGGCTGGTCATGGCTGGATGACGGCTCTGGCTGGTCATGGCTGGATGACGGCTCTGGCTGGTCATGGCTGGATGACGGCTCTGGCTGGTCATGGCTGGATGACGGCTCTGGCTGGTCATGGCTGGATGACGGCTCTGGCTGGTCATGGCTCGCTGACGGCTCTGGCTGGTCATGGCTCGCTGACGGCTCTGGCTGATCCTGTCTGGCGGAAGGCTCTGGCTGATCCTGTCTGGCGGAAGGCTCTGGCTGATCCTGTCTGGCGGAAGGCTCTGGCTGATCCTGTCTGGCGGAAGGCTCTAGCGGCTCCTGTCTGGCGGACGGCTCTAGCGGCTCCTGTCTGGCGGACGGCTCTGAAGGCTCATGGCAGACGGGCGGCTTTGCAGGCTCATGGCAGACGGGCGGCTTTGAAGGCTCAGTACAGACGGGCAGTTCATGCGGCGCTTGGCAGACGGACAGTTCAGGCGCCGTTGGGCAGACGGGCAGTTCAGGCGCCGTTGGGCAGACGGGCAGTTCAGGCGCCGTTGGGCAGACGGGCAGTTCAGGCGCCGCTGGGCAGACGGGCAGTTCAGGTGCCGCTGGGCAGACGGCAGACTCTGGCCGGCTGAGAAGCACTGTAGGCCTGGTGCGTGGTACCGGAACTGGAGGTACCGGGCTAAGGACACGCACCATCAGGCTAGTGCGGGGAACAACAACAGGGCACACTGGACTCTCACGGCGTACTATAGGCCTGGTGCGTGGTACCGGCACTGGTGGTACCGGGCTGAGGGCACGCACATCAGGGCGAGTACGGGGAGAAGGAACAGTGCTTACAGGGCTCTGGAGACGCACAGGAGGCTTGATGCGTGGTGCCGGGACTGGAGGCACTGGGCTGGAGACACGCACCACAGGGAGAGTGCGTGGAGGAGGAACAGGGCTCTGGAGACGCACTGGAAGCCTGGTGCGTGGTGTAGGCACTGGTGGTACTGGCCTGGAGCGGGAAGGTGGCGCCGGAAATACCGGACCGTGCAGGCGTACTGGCTCCCTTGAGCACTGAGCCTGCCCAACCTTACCTGGTTGTATGCTCCCCGTCGCCCGACCAGTGGGGGGAGGTGGAATAACCCGCACCGGGCTATGTAGGCGAACTGGGGACACCATGCGTAAGGCTGGTGCCATGTAAGCCGGCCCGAGGAGACGCACTGGTGGCCAGATGCGTTGGGCCGGCTTCATGACATCCGGCTCAACGCTCAATCTAGCCCGGCCGATACGTGGAGCTGGAATGTACCGAACCGGGCTATGCACTCGTACAGGAGACACCATGCGCTCTACTGCGTAACACGGTGTCTGCCCGTACTCTCGCTCTCCACGGTAAGTACAGGGAGTAGGCGCAGGTCTCCTACCTGACTTCGCCACTCTCCCTTTAAGCCCCCCCCCAAGAAATTTTTGGGGTTTACTCACAGGCTTCCTTGCTAGTCGAGTACCCTCATAACTCCGGTTCCTCTCTCCGGTTGCCTCTGCTCTCCTAATCGCCTCCAGCTGTTCCCATGGGAGGCGATCTCTTCCAGCTCGGATCTCCTCCCATGTGTAGCAACCCTTGCCGTCCAATACATCCTCCCATGTCCACGAGTCCTGGTTTCTTTGCCGCTGTTGTTGGTTCCTCTCACGCTGCTTGATCCATGGTAGGTGGGTAGTTCTGTCACGATCGTCTTCCTGAGAGAGAGAGGACCAAGGCGCAGCGCGTGAAAAATACATCTTCTTTTAATGAAGGAAAACCAAACACTTACAAAATGAACAAAACAAACGATCGTGAAGCTAAACCTGAACTAAGTGCACACATGCAACATAGAACATAGACATAGACAACTACCCACAAAAGCCTACTGCCTATGGCTGCCTTAAATATGGCTCCCAATCAGAGACAATGAATGACAGCTGTCTCTGATTGAGAACCAATCTAGGCAGCCATAGACATAACTAGACAACTCTACTCTACTCTACCCCATACACATACAACACCCCATAGACACTACAAAACACATACATTCCCCATGTCACACCCTGACCTAACTAAAAAACATAAAGAAAACAAAGAATACTAAGGCCAGGGCGTGACAATGACATGATAATATATATGTCTGACCCTTTAACTGGTCTTCCAGAGGTCCAGGTTCTACTAAAGACAGTTGCAAAAATATCTGGGTTGAAGGTTAATCTACAAAAATTTGAATTAATGCCTAATAATCCTTCTGCCGTGCAAACTTCTTTTAGTCATGTGCCCTTCAGAGTAACTACATAGAAATTGAAATATTTGGGAATTTGGGAATTTGGGTCATACCTCCATAGATAAACTGATATCTGCTTTATTCTGGAACAAGAAAAACCCTTGGATACGTGAGAGCGTATTGCAAAGATCCCTAGGGTGGTCTAGCACTTCCGAACTTTCAATATTAGTGCTGGGCAGCTAATATAAGAATCATTCTATATTGGATGAAAGAAGTCCCTGACATTACAGGCCCAATATGGTTGACCTTGGAGATCTCAGCCTGTGGATCCACCTCCTTAGCTGCCTTACTCTGCTCAAAACTAGCTGAACCTGTAATGGTTGACCTTGGAGATCTCAGCCTGTGGACCCACCTCCTTAGCTGCCTTACTCTGCTCTAAACTAACTGAACCTGTAATGGTTGACCTTGGAGATCTCAGCCTGTGGATCCACCTCCTTAGCTGCCTTACTCTGCTCAAAACTTACATTAGCCTGTTTCCAAATACACACAACAAAACTATTGTGAAACATTCTCTAAAAATCTGGAAACAGTTCAAGCGAACGTTTGGTCTCAGTGAACTTCTGCCCCATTATTAAAGAACTATACATTCTCTCCATCGTTATTAGACCGGGCGTTTCATATCTGGTCTGGAAAAAGGGATCTCCTCACTGAATGACTTTTACATTGATATGGATTTTGCATCTTTTGAACAGTTCAATATTCCCAGATCCCATTTATTTAGATACAAAATTACGCAATTGCAGTATCTTCGTACTCTAGTCACTTCCCATCACGCCCACCTACCTCCCTTCTAGATTCTATTTTTAAAGTGAACCCTTATATCAAAGGGTGTATAAACTTAATCTATATGTTATTAAACTCACACAATCTGTATTCTCTGAACTCTCTTAAGAACACATGGGAAGAGGATTTAGGTGAACAAGTTTCAGACTAAACTTGGCAGAGTATGCTTCAGAGAATACATTCTTCATCTATATGTCTAAGACATTATGTAATTCAATTTCAAATAGTTCATCGGCTGTATTGGTCAAAGGCAAAATTATCTACGATTAGACCAGAACTAGATCCCACTTGTGGCCGATGTAAGCATGCTCCTGATACTTCATTACACATGTTTTGGACATGCCCGAAATTGACAGATTTCTGGATATCAATTTTTGAGACGTTTTCCAAGATACCGGAGAGACCTATAAAACCGTCTCCCTTCCTTGCATTATTCAGAGTGGCACCACAGGAGGCCCCTCTAAACAGTTCTATGGAGTGACACCACAGGAGGCCCCTCTAAACAGTTCTATGGAGTGGCACCACAGGAGGCCCCTCTAAACAGTTCTATGGAGTGGCACCACAGCAGGCCCCTCTAAACAGTTCTATGGAGGGGCACCACAGGAGGCCCTTCTAAACAGTTCTATGGAGTGGCACCACAGGAGGCCCCTCTAAACAGTTCTATGGAGTGCCACCACAGGAGGCCCCTCTAAACAGTTCTATGGAGTGGCACCACAGGAGGCCCCTCTAAACAGTTCTATGGAGGGGCACCACAGGAGACCCCTCTAAACAGTTCTATGGAGTGGCACCACAGGAGGCCCCTCTAAACAGTTCTATGGAGTGACACCACAGGAGGCCCCTCTAAACAGTTCTATGGAGTGGCACCACAGGAGGCCCCTCTAAACAGTTCTATGGAGTGCCACCACAGGAGGCCCCTCTAAACAGTTCTATGGAGTGGCACCACAGGAGGCCCCTCTAAACAGTTCTATGGAGTGGCACCACAGCAGGCCCCTCTAAACAGTTCTATGGAGTGGCACCACAGGAGGCCCCTCTAAACAGTTCTATGGAGTGACACCACAGGAGGCCCCTCTAAACAGTTCTATGGAGTGGCACCACAGGAGGCCCCTCTAAACAGTTCTATGGAGTGGCACCACAGGAGGCCCTTCTAAACAGTTCTATGGAGTGACACCACAGCAGGCCCCTCTAAACAGTTCTATGGAGGGGCACCACAGGAGGCCCCTCTAAACAGTTATATGGAGTGGCACCACAGGAGGCCCCTCTAAACACTGGGTTTGATTTGGTAGGGGATCCGTGTGTTCTGCCCTCTACCTGTTCTGTTTGTTATCTGTATAATCCTAAAAAAGGGCAAATTTAAAAATAAAAAAAATAATCTGGTATGTTTATCCCCGTTTCGTTCCGTTTAAGAAATGTTTTTCAACAGAATCTGCCGAATGAATACACCCCTGATCACACGCAAACTCAGTTCAATTTCATAGCAGCCACATACAAAGAGCATGATCTCTTTGATCGTTGTATTCCTTCTTGCATCTATGCGCTCTCCTCTCATCTTTCCCTTCACTTGTGGACATCAGTGCACAACACATCAGCTTTCTGTGACCAGGCGAAAAAACCTTTCCAAGCCAAACCTTCATATCATAACCGCAACACACAGCCTACATCGTTGTCACCATATTAACGTCATAGTCAACATAGCTACTAGAACTAACATGTTAGTAAACCCACTACACAGTGTACAGTCAGCAGCAAGTAGTTTAGCAGTTACACCGGCAGGCCCCGGTGGCAATACATTTACAAAACCAAAAGCTTACCTTGTTTTGGAAGAGTTTCAGTGTTGATAGCCATAGCCAGCTAGCTAACATAGCATCCCAATCTGTTTGAATTCGGGTGTTTGAGTAGGCTAAACTAGCTAGCTGCATTCGCTAGTTAAGAAGGCTAAGTGAAAATGAAAAGAAATACAACTAAATATCTCTCTCTTTTGCTTCTCCTTCATTTTTTAAGAAATTAATTTGTTCAAAACTGTCCAACTATTGTCTTTCTCTTTGAGTCAACCACTCACCACATTTTATACACTGCGGTGCTAGCTAGCTGTAGATTCTGCTTTCAGTACTAGATTCATTCTCTGATACTTTGATTGGGTGGACAACATGTCAGTTCATGCTGCACGAGCTCTGATAGGTTGGAGGATGTCCTCCAGAAGTGTGTAAGTCTATGGAAGAGGGTGAGAAACACAAGCCTCCTAGGTTTTGTATTGAAGTCAATGTACCTAGAGGAGGACGGAAACTAGCTGTCCTCCGGCTACACCATGGTGCTACCCTACAGAGCGCTGTTGAGACTACTGTAGACCTTCATTGCAAAACAGTGTGTTTTAATAAATTATTTGGTGACGTATGTTTAGTATAGTTTTATCTAAAAAGGATAACTTTTTTATGTTTCACTATTTACATTTTCATGAAATTCACAAAGGAAGATTGTCCTCCCCTTATTCCTATGAGGAGCCTCCACTGGCCTACACAATAAGAATTTGTCCTAGAATCCAGCTAGGTGGGTAGACCTGAACCTAGAGCAGGACGTAACCAATGAACTGGTTGTACCTAGAGCAGGAAGCTATACAAATGCTATTATCACATAACATTCCCATCTCAATCAAACCAGGACACATTTTCAACAGGAGATATCTCATTAAAATGACATAACCCTATTGAAGAATGGATGCACGCTTCTCGAGCTTCTGTAATTATAGCCTACACACGCACATGTCCACGGGTGCGCTTCGTAGTAGACGTGCAGGAGCCTGCACGTCGGTGCTCTGCTCCTCTGCTCCTGCACGTCTGTGCTCTGCTCCTGCACGTCGGTGCTCTGCTCCTGCACGTCGGTGCTCTGCTCCTGCACGTCGGTGCTCTGCTCCTGCACGTCGGTGCTCTGCTCCTGCACGTCGGTGCTCTGCTCCTGCACGTCGGTGCTCTGCTCCTGCACGTCTGTGCTCTGCTCCTGCACGTCGGTGCTCTGCTCCTGCACGTCGGTGCTCTGCTCCTGCACGTCGGTGCTCTGCTCCTGCACGTCGGTGCTCTGCTCCTGCACGTCGGTGCTCTGCTCCTGCACGAGAAGCAGACAAGACAAACACAAAGTAAGCAGAGTTGAGAATGATGGGTGAGGGTCAATACAGAGTGATATGAACAGTGAGCAGCAGGCCTAGGTCAGTACAGAGTGATATGAACAGTGAGCAGCAGGCCTCGGTCAGTACAGAGTGATATGAATAGTGAGCAGCAGGCCTAGGCCTGAGCAGAAGGCCTAGGTCAATACAGAGTGATATGAACAGTGAGCAGAAGGCCTAGGTCAATACAGAGTGATATGAACAGTGAGCAGAAGGCCTAGGTCAATACAGAGTGATATGAACAGTGAGCAGCAGGCCTAGGTCAGTACAGAGTGATATGAATAGTGAGCAGCAGGCCTAGGTCAGTACAGAGTGATATGAATAGTGAGCAGCAGGCCTAGGTCAGTACAGAGTGATATGAATAGTGAGCAGCAGGCCTAGGTCAATACAGAGTGATATGAATTAGTGAGCAGCAGGCCTAGGTCAATACAGAGTGATATTAATTAGTGAGTAGCAGGCCTAGGCCAATACAGAGTGATATGAATAGTGAGCAGCAGGCCTAGGTCAATACAGAGTGATATGAATTAGTGAGCAGCAGGCCTAGGTCAATACAGAGTGATATGAATAGTGAGCAGCAGGCCTAGGTCAATACAGAGTGATATGAACAGTGCTTCAGTAAGGTTGGTTTCTTAGCATTCATTGCCATGGTTATCATCTGTACATCAAAAATGTACAGAAAATAGATGTTGTGGTGGCAGCTACATAGATGTTCAAGGTTTTAATGCAAAAGAGTTACAAGGTCTTGATCAAAATAGCCCTGTCCTCCCATTTGGCATATAGGATCAGTTAGGGTCAAAGTAGTAGAACGGGGTGGCGATTTTTTAATGAACTACTGGTATATAGATGGAGGGTTAGTTGCTGGTATGAATTACTGGTATATAGATGGAGGGTTAGTTGGTGGTATGAATTACTGGTATATAGATGGAGGGTTAGTTGGTGGTATGAATTACTGGTATATAGATGGAGGGTTAGTTGCTGGTATGAATTACGGGTATATAGATGGAGGGTTAGTTGGTGGTATGAATTACTGGTATATAGATGGAGGGTTAGTTGGTGGTATGAATTACTGGTATATAGATGTTAGTTGGTGGTATGAACTACTGGTATATAGGTGGAGGGTTAGTTGGTGGTATGAATTACTGGTATATAGGTGGAGGGTTAGTTGCTGGTATGAATTACTGGTATATAGGTGGAGGGTTAGTTGCTGGTATGAATTACTGGTATATAGGTGGAGGGTTAGTTGCTGGTATGAATTACTGGTATATAGGTGGAGGGTTAGTTGCTGGTATGAATTACTGGTATATAGATGGAGGGTTAGTTGCTGGTATGAATTACTGGTATATAGATGGAGGGTTAGTTGCTGGTATGAATTACTGGTATATAGATGGAGGGTTAGTTGCTGGTATGAAGTACTGGTATATAGATGGAGGGTTAGTTGGTGGTATGAAGTACTGGTTTATAGATGTCAGTTGGTGGTATGAATTACTGGTTTATAGATGTCAGTTGTTGGTATGAATTACTGGTATATAGATGGAGGGTTAGTTGCTGGTATGAAGTACTGGTACATACGCTACCGTTCAACAGTTGGGGTCACTTAGAAATGTCCTTGTTTTTGAAAGAAAAGCACTTTTTTCCCTCCATTTAAATAACATCAAATTGATCAGAAATACATTGTAGACATTGTAAATGTTGTGAATGACTATTGTAGCTGGAAACGGCAGATTTTTTTATGGAATATCTACATAGGCGTACAGAGGCCCATTATCAGCAACCATCACTCCTGTGTTCTAATGGCACGTTGTGTTAACTAATCCAAATGTATCATTTTAAAAGGCTAATTGATCAATAGAAAACCCTTTTGCAATTTTGTTGGCACAGCTGAAAACTGTTGTTCTGATTAAAGAAGCAATAAAACTGTCCTTCTTTTGACTAGTTGAGTATCTGGAGCATCAGCATATGTGGGTTCAATTACAGGCTCAAAATGGCCAGAAGCAAAGACTTTCTTCTGAAACTCATCAGTCTATTCTTGTTCTGAGAAATGAAGGCTGTTCCGTTCGAGAAATTGCCAAGAAACGGAAGATCTCGTACAACGCTGTGTACTACTTCCTTCACAGAACAGCGCAAACTGTCTCTAACCAGAATAGAAAGAGGAGTGGGAGGCCCCGGTGCACAACTGAGCAAGAAGACAAGTACATTAGAGTGTTTAGTTTGAGAAACAGACACTTCCTAAGTCCTAAACTGGCAGCTTCATTAAATTGTACCCGCAAAACACCAGACTCAACATCAACAGTGAAGAGGCGACTCCGGGATGCTGGCCTTCTAGGCAGAGTTGCAAAGAAAAAGCCATATCTCAGATCTAAGACTTACCTCTTCACTGCTGACGTGAATACATAGAACACATATAACACAGTCAACCTAGAGAACACATATAACACAGTCAACCTAGAGAACACAGAAAACACATAGAACGCACAGAACACATAGAACATAGTCAACTCAGAAAACACATAGAACACACAGAACACATAGAACACACAGAACACATAGAACACATAGAACACACAGAACACACAGAACACATAGAACATAGTCAACTCAGAAAACACATAGAACACACAGAACACATAGAACACATAGAACACATAGAACACAGTCAACTCAGAAAACACATAGAACACATAGAACATAGTCAACTCAGAAAACACATATAACACACAGAACACATAGAACACATAGAACATAGTCAACTCAGAAAACACATAGAACACACAGAACACATAGAACATAGTCAACTCAGAAAACACATAGAACGCACAGAACACATAGAACATAGTCAACTCAGAAAACACATAGAACACACAGAACACATAGTACACATAGAACACATGAACACATAGACCACATAGAACGCACAGAACACATAGAACATAGTCAACTCAGAAAACACATAGAACACACAGAACACATAGAACACATAGAACATAGTCAACTCAGAAAACACATAGAACGCACAGAACACATAGAACATAGTCAACTCAGAAAACACATAGAACACACAGAACACATAGAACACATAGAACACACAGAACACATAGAACACACAGAACACACAGAACACATAGAACACACAGAACACATAGAACACACAGAACACACAGAACACATAGAACATAGTCAACTCAGAAAACACATAGAACACACAGAACACATAGAACACATAGAACATAGTCAACTCAGAAAACACATAGAACACACAGAACACATAGAACACATAGAACATAGTCAACTCAGAAAACACATAGAACACACAGAACACATAGAACACATAGCACATAGTCAACTCAGAAAGCACATAGAACACACAGAACACATAGAACACACAGAACATATGATTACAGGTGTATTACCAGATCTCTAGTATGGACCCCGAGTGCAAATATAATCACTGCGTGGACCGTAGAAAATGTATATAAACTCAGCAGAAAAAGGAATGTCCCTTTTTCAGGACCCCGTCTTTCAAATATGATTCGTAAAGATCCAAATAACTTCACAGATCTTCATTGTAAAGGGTTTATTAAACACTGTTTCCCATGCCTGTTCAATGAACCATGAACAATTAATGAGCATAAACCTGTAGAACGGTCGTTAAGACACTAACAGCTTACAGACGGTAGGCAATTAAGGTCACAGTCATGAAAACTTAGGACAATAAAGAGGCCTTTCTACTGACTCTGAAAAACACCAAAAGAAAGATGCCTAGGGTCCTTGCTCATCTGCGTGAACGTGCATTAGACATGTTGCAAGGAGGCATGAGGACTGCAGATGTGGCCAGGGCAATGAATTGAAATGTCCGTACTGTGAGACGCCTAAGACAGCGCTACAGGGAGACAGGACGGACAGCTGATCGTCCTTGCAGTGGCAGACCACGTGTAACAACACCTGCACAGGATCGGTATATCCGAACATCACACCTGCGGGACAGGTACAGGATGGCAACAACAACTGCCCGGGTTACACCAGGATCGCTCATTCCCTCCATCAGTGCTCAGACTGTCCGCAATAGGCTGAAAGAGGCTGGACTGAGGGCTTGTAGGCCTGTTGTAAGGCAGGTCCTCACCAGGCATCACCGGCAACAACGTCGCCTATGGGCACAAACCCACCGTTGCTGGACCAGACAGGACTGGCAAAAAGTGCTCTTCACTGACGAGTCTCGGTTTTGTCTTACCAGGGGTGATGGTCAGATTCACGTTTATCGTCAAAGGAATGAGTGTTACACCGAGGCCTGTACTCTGGAGCGGGATCGATTTGGAGGTGGAGGGTCCGTCATGGTCTGAGACGATGTGTCACAGCATCATCGGACTGAGCTTGTTGTCATTTCAGGTAATCTCAACGCTGAGCGTTACAGGGATGACATCCTCCTCCGTCATGTGGTACCCTTCCTGCAGGCTCATCCTGACACGACCCTCCAGCATGAAAATGTCACCAGCCATACTGCTCGTTCTGTGCGTGATTTCCTGCAAGACAGGATTGTCAGTGTTCTGCCATGGCCAGCGAATATCCCGGATCTCATTCCCATTGAGCACGTCTGGGACCTGTTGGATTGGAGGGTGAGGGCTAGGGCCATTCCCCCCAGAAATGTCATGAAACTTGCAGGTGCCTTGGTGGAAAAGTGGGGTAACATCTCACAGCAAGAACTGGCAAATCTGGTGCAGTCCATGAGGAGGAGATGCACTGCAGTACTTAATGCAGCTGGTGGCCACACCAGATACTGACTGTTACTTTTGATTTTGACCCTTTGTTCAGGGACACATTATTCCATTTCTGGTAGTCACATGTCTGTGGAACTTGTTCAGTTTATGTCTCAGTTGTTGAATCTTGTTATGTTCATACAAATATTTACACATGTTAAGTTTGCTGAAAATAAACGCAGTTGACAGTGAGAGGACGTTTCTTTTTTTGCTGAGTTCATGTTGTGGACAGATGATATAATTACAGTTTAGTCATTTAGCAGACACTCTTAGCCATAACAACATGCAGTAGTGAATGCATATATTTTTGTATTGGTTCCCCATGGTAATCGAACACACAACCCTTCCAAGTGCCACTCTCTACCAACTGAGCCACACAGTACCATGATACTCATGGGGCCTTTAGAGTTGCCAGTATGATAGTAGCTATGAAAACATTATGTTACAGAGGCCCATAGTACTACCAAGGCTGTATAATTCTACCAAGGCTGTATAATTCTACCAAGGCTGTATAATTCTACCCAGGCTGTATAATTCTACCGAGGCTGTATAATTCTACCGAGGCTGTATAATTCTACCGAGGCTGTATAATTCTACCAAGGCTGTATAATTCTACCAAGGCTGTATAATTCTACCGAGGCTGTATAATTCTACCGAGGCTGTATAATTCTACCAAGGCTGTATAATTATACCAAAGTTGTATAATTATACCAAAGTTGTATAATTCTACCAAGGCTGTATAATTCTACCAAGGCTGTATAATTCTACCAAGGCTGTATAATTCTACCAAGGCTGTATAATTCTACCAAGGCTGTATAATTCTACCAAGGCCCAAAGTACAGTATCAATCATTTTTTGGCACTATATAAATCCAATATATTATTTATTATTATCATACCAAGGCCTACCTTAGAGAAGGATATCCTTCAACCACAGAACAGTCAGAACAGGAGATCCTTCAACCACAGAACAGAAGATCCTTCAACCACAGAACAGAAGATCCTTCAACCACAGAACAGCCAGAACAGGAGATCCTTCAACCACAGAACAGAAGATCCTTCAACCACAGAACAGAAGATCCTTCAACCACAGAACAGTCAGACCAGGAGATCCTTCAACCACAGAACAGTCAGACCAGGAGATCCTTCAACCACAGAACAGTCAGACCAGGAGATCCTTCAACCACAGAACAGTCAGACCAGGAGATCCTTCAACCACAGAACAGCCAGAACATGAAATAACTGAAGACAGACTACAGTAACTGGGGATATTACAGCTCTGTAATGATGAAAAGCGTATCAACAAGGGCCCACAATAGAGGCAGTCTGTAACATTACAAGCCTCGTACTGTGGAGAATTCCTGTAAAGATTGATATTGCCAAAGGCATCAGAACAAGAAACAAGGAATAGCAAGCTTCAAGCTTCACCCCTACTGAGGAACGTCAACCGGTTAGCAATGAGGAGGATGACGGTTTACTGTATGTGTGTGAGTGTGTGCGTGCCTGTGTGTGCGTGCCTGTGTGTGCGTGCGTGCGTGTGCGTGTGTGTGCTGTTTTGCATTCTCTGTATCATAGACGTAGCAGGCAGTAACCCCAGGATGCTTACTTTATTTAATTGAAAATGTAATGCAATTTGTGTTTAGTAAACACTATAGTGATATAACAGGCAGCGATACAGTCCGTAGGGAATAGGGGTCCATTTGGAACTTAGTCTCTGTCTGCATTGACACAATACAGAGCAGTAATAATGGTAGAATCTGATCAATAGTCCCATTTTTGTCTTAAACTGTAAAAGTACCAGCATGTTTTCAAGGGCACACTGGGTCCTGAGGGACTGTACTGAAGGGCAATACATACAGGCTCTCTCTCTCTCCCCTTCTCTCCCCTCTCCTCTTCTCTCCTCTCCTCTCCCCACCTCCTACTCTCCTTCTCTCCCCCCAACCCCCTCTCCTCTCCTCTCCCCACCTCTTCTTTTCTGCCCCCTCTCATTTTCCCTTTCCATCTACGTCCTCTGTCGTCAGTTCCAGCCAGGAGAACCTTAGTGCTGTGAGCTGGTTTTGGTGAGGTAGAGTTGTGAATTGCTGTGTGCTGTGTAGCTCACGCCTGACATCCTCCTTGTGGCCCATGACAGCTGGTTTTCTTACAGCCCACTGCACGGAAAATGGGCTGATTTTAGGATTTAATTATCCACGATGGATTTCTATCTCTGTGTGCTCAGGAGCGGCCAGAAAAGCTTCGATGTGGACCTGAACAAGATAAACAGTAAGACATTCTGAGACTCAGTCGTCTTCTGCTGTCGATTTGCAGTCACGCCGACTAGGCTACCATTCTCCCTCCTCCGTGCGCCTCCCTGCGCCTGCCTCCATCCTGCGCCTAACTCCTCCCTGCGCTTAACTCCTCCCTGGGCCTGCCTCCTCTCTGCCCCTGCCTCCTCCCTGAGCCTAACTCCTCCTTGCTCCTCCCTCCTCCCTGTACCTCCCTCCTCCCTGAGCCTAACTCCTCCCTGCACCTCCCTCCTCCCTGCACCGCCCTCATCCCTGCTCCTCCCTCCTCTCTGCACCTCCCTCCTCCCTGCACCTCCCTCCTCCCTGCTCCTCCCTCCTCCCTGCACCGCCCTCCTCCCTGCACCGCCCTCATCCCTGCTCCTCCCTCCTCTCTGCACCTCCTTCCTCCCTGCACCTCCCTCCTCCCTGCACCGCCCTCATCCCTGCTCCTCCCTCCTCTCTGCACCTCCCTCCTCCCTGCACCGCCCTCATCCCTGCTCCTCCCTCCTCCCTGCTCCTCCCTCCTCCCTGCACCTCCCTCCTCCCTGCTCCGCCCTCCTCCCTGCTCCTCACTCTTCCCTGCACCTCCCTGCTCCCTGCTCCGCCCTCCTCCCTCCTCTCTGCACCTCCCTCCTCCCTGCACCGCCCTCCTCCCTGCTCCTCCCTCCTCCCTGCTCCTCCCTCCTCCCTGCACCTCCCTCCTCCCTGCACCTCCCTCCTCCCTGCACCGCCCTCATCCCTGCTCCTCCCTCCTCCCTGCTCCTCCCTGCACCTCCCTCCTCCCTGCTCCGCCCTCCTCCATGTTCCTCACTCCTCCCTGCACCTCCCTCCTCCCTGCTCCGCCCTCCTCTCTGCCCCTCCCTCCTCCCTGCACCGCCCTCCTCCCTGCTCCTCCCTCCTCCCTGTTCCTCACTCCTCCCTGCACCTCCCTCCTCCCTGCTCCGCCCTCCTCCCTGCTCCTCACTCTTCCCTGCACCTCCCTGCTCCCTGCAACTATCTCCCTTCTCCCTCCTTCCTCCTCCAAGTGCCTCCTTCCTCCCTACCCATCACCTTCCTGTGCTCCTCCACTCCACATCCTGGTCATTTCCTCCTCTCCTCCTGACCATCTGTCACCTCCTGTCAGTCTCTCCAGTATGCCAGTCTCTCCAGTGTGCCAGTCTCTCTAGTGTGCCAGTGTACACTACAGTACCACATCCCCCTTTCTCTCAGAGAGGACACTGCTCCTACAGTACCACATCCCCCTTTCTCTCAGAGAGGACACTGCTCCTACAGTACCACATCCCCCTTTCTCTCAGAGAGGACACTGTCCCTACAGTACCACATCCCCCTTTCTCTCAGAGCGGACACTGCTCCTACAGTACCACATCCCCCTTTCTCTCAGAGAGGACACTGCTCCTACAGTACCACATCCCCCTTTCTCTCAGAGCGGACACTGTCCCTATAGTACCACATTCCCCTTTCTCTCAGAGAGGACACTCTCTGGTCTCTCTCTCTCTCTCTCTGGTCTCTCTCTCTCTCCGTTCTCTCTCTCTGGTCTCTCACTCTCTCTCTCTCTCTCTCTGGTCTCTCACTCTCTCTGGTCTCTCTCTCTCTCTGGTCTCTCTCTCTCTCTGGTCTCTCTCTCTCTGGTCTCTCTCTCTCTCTGGTCTCTCTCTCTCTCTGGTCTCTCTCTCTCTGGTCTCTCTCTCTCTCTCCGGTCTCTCTCTCTCTGGTTTCTCTCTCTCTTTGGTCTCTCTCTCTCTTTGGTCTCTCTCTCTCACTCTCTCTTTGGTCTCTCTCTCTCTTTGTTCTCTCTCTCTCTTTGGTCTCTCTCTCTCTTTGGTCTCTCTCTTTCTCTCTGAATTAAATTCAAAGGGCTTTATTGGCATGTGAAAGATGTGTTTACATTGGCAAAGAAAGGGAAATAAACAATATAAAAGCAATAAGGCCTGAGGAGGTGTGGTACATGGCCAATATACCACGGCTAAGGGCTGTGTCCGTGCGTAAGAACAGCCCTTAGCTGTGGTATATTGGTCAAATACCACACCTCCTCGGGCCTTATTGCTTAACTATAAACAGAATGGCCTTCCGTCTATAAGTTAATAGTGTTTATAAACGTAATGCCCCAGCTGAATGGTCACTGCAGTGCTGTATGGTATTAATGTCAGTGTGTAGTTTAGAGCAGACAACACAAACTAAAAGTGGTAATAATTCAGAATGAATAATTCAGTAACAAAATTATAATCTTTATGTACAATATTTTTTATTTATTTTTTGTTTTTCCCAACTGTAAGTTTTGCGTAATTGACTGCTCCCTCAGACTCTGACTCCTTTCTCTCTGAGGGAGCAGAGTTAATTACTGTGTCTTATCAACCGAGGTTCATTAGGTTAAGTAGCCTGCATCTCACCTCTGCTGGCTGGCTGGCTGACTGGCTGACTGATTAACTGGCTGATTAACTGGCTGGCTGACTAGCTGGCTGTCTGGCTGGCAGGGTAACTGTTTGGTTGGCTTGCTGACTGGATGACTGGCCGGCTGAATAACTGACTGATTAACTGGCTGACTGGCTGGCTGGCTGGCTGACTGGCTGGCTTGCTGACTGGCTTGCTGACTGGCTGGCTGACTGGCTGGCTGGCTGGCTGACTGACTGGCTGGCTGACTGGCTGGCTGACTGGCTGGCTGGCTGGCTGGCTGACTGGATGACTGGCCGGCTGAATAACTGACTGATTAACTGGCTGACTGGCTGGCTGGCTGGCTGGCTGACTGGCTGGCTTGCTGACTGGCTGGCTGACTGGCTGGCTGACTGGCTGGCTGGCTGGCTGGCTGGCTGGCTGGCTGACTGGCTGGCTGGCTGGCTGACTGGCTGGCTGGCTGGCTGGCTGACTGGCTGGCTGACTGGAGGCTTTTAAGGGGATGACAGTTCCAGTCCCTCTAACAGTCTTCCCTGCCGCAGCACCACTTTAAACCCATTCACTCTGAACTAAGTGAACAGAATGGTATTCAGAAAATCAAAGGACACACGGTGGTTCTGAAATGAGTGTTTCTGCCGTTTCATAGTTTGATTCTCTGAATAAGAGGGGAAATGTTTACTCTGTTGTCGCCGCATCATCAGTATCTCTCTAATGTTCTTGTTTATTTTAAGGCTTTAGGAACCGTTTGGTTAAGACTTTAGGAACCGTTTGGTTAAGGCTTTAGGAACCGTTTGGTTAAGGATTTAGGAACCGTTTGGTTAAGGCTTTAGGAACCGTTTGGTAAGGCTTTAGGAACCGTTTGGTAAGGCTTTAGGAACCGTTTGGTTAAGGCTTTAGGAACCGTTTGGTAAGGCTTTAGGAACCGTTTGGTAAGGCTTTAGGAACCGTTTGGTTAAGGCTTTAGGAACCGTTTGGTTAAGGCTTTAGGAACCGTTTGGTAAGGCTTTAGGAACCGTTTGGTAAGGCTTTAGGAACCGTTTGGTTAAGGCTTTAGGAACCGTTTGGTTAAGGCTTTAGGAACCGTTTGGTAAGGCTTTAGGAACCGTTTGGTAAGGCTTTAGGAACCGTTTGGTAAGGCTTTAGGAACCGTTTGGTAAGGATTTAGGAACCGTTTGGTTAAGGCTTTAGGAACCGTTTGGTTAAGGCTTTAGGAACCGTTTGGTAAGGCTATAGGAACCGTTTGGTAAGGCTTTGGGAACCGTTTGGTCCAAATCATCATGTAACAAACGGCCTCAAACTTTTTGGTCCAAGAAAACCAAACAAAAAACAAGCATCAAATGCACCCAGATCACCAATAAATTAATCAGAAATAGAAAAATAACTTTTTGCAAGTTTTGTTTTGCAGAAAAAAATATATATACTAGTATTCAGTTCCTACATTATAAATGAGCAATGCATAATTTATCCAAGTATTAAAATTTAATCTAGGAAACATGATGACTGAGGTACACGCAATTACCAGCTTTTCTCACATCAAAGTAAAATAAACTGATTTCAATAAGTCATGACAAGTAGGAAACATGCATTCAGGCTAATAGATATCTACGAGCAGCCAGAAAGCTAACGGCCCGGTGGTGTTTACTACTTCACCAACGTCTACACAGACAGCTACCCAGTCTGACAGTTTAAAATCAAATGTCATTTGTGACGGCACAATAATAATCTACATTCTTATAGTACTTATGCTGACAGCAGTGAAGAGTCACCAAACACAATGGTTGATCAGATATTACACCCTATTCTCTATTATAGCACTACTGTTGACCACTACATAGGGAATAAGTACAGTGAGCCATGTCTGTCATGATGATACCACCCTAGATAGACGAAGAGGCCTCATGTCTCCTGTCTTTGTCCTGTAGATAGACGAAGAGGCCTCATGTCTCCTGTCTTTGTCCTGTAGATAGACGAAGAGGCCTCATGTCTCCTGTCTTTGTCCTGTAGATAGATGAAGAGGCCTCATGTCTCCTGTGTTTGTCTTGCAGATAGATGGAGAGGCCTCATGTCTCCTGTCTTTGTCCTGTAGATAGATGAGAGGCCTCATGTCTCCTGTCTTTGTCCTGTAGATAGATGGAGAGGCCTCATGTCTCCTGTCTTTGTCCTGTAGATAGACGAAGAGGCCTCATGTCTCCTGTCTTTGTCCTGTAGATAGATGAGAGGCCTCATGTCTCCTGTCTTTGTCCTGTAGATAGACAGACAGGCCTCATGTCTCCTGTGTTTGTCCTGTAGATAGATGAGAGGCCTCATGTCTCCTGTCTTTGTCCTGTAGATAGACGAAGAGGCCTCATGTCTCCTGTCTTTGTCCTGTAGATAGACAGACAGGCCTCATGTCTCCTGTGTTTGTCCTGTAGATAGATGAGAGGCCTCATGTCTCCTGTCTTTGTCCTGTAGATAGACGAAGAGGCCTCATGTCTCCTGTCTTTGTCCTGTAGATAGACGAAGAGGCCTCATGTCTCCTGTCTTTGTCCTGTAGATAGACGAAGAGGCCTCATGTCTCCTGTCTTTGTCCTGTAGATAGACGAAGAGGCCTCATGTCTCCTGTCTTTGTCCTGTAGATAGACGAAGAGGCCTCATGTCTCCTGTCTTTGTCCTGTAGATAGACAGACAGGCCTCATGTCTCCTGTGTTTGTCCTGTAGATAGATGGAGAGGCCTCATGTCTCCTGTCTTTGTCCTGTAGATAGATGAGAGGCCTCATGTCTCCTGTCTTTGTCCTGTAGATAGACGAAGAGGCCTCATGTCTCCTGTCTTTGTCCTGTAGATAGACGAAGAGGCCTCATGACTCCTGTCTTTGTCCTGTAGATAGACGAAGAGGCCTCATGTCTCCTGTCTTTGTCCTGTAGATAGACGAAGAGGCCTCATGTCTCCTGTCTTTGTCCTGTAGATAGACGAAGAGGCCTCATGTCTCCTGTGTTTGTCTTGCAGATAGATGGAGAGGCCTCATGTCTCCTGTCTTTGTCCTGTAGATAGACGAAGAGGCCTCATGTCTCCTGTCTTTGTCCTGTAGATAGACGAAGAGGCCTCATGTCTCCTGTCTTTGTCCTGTAGATAGACAGACAGGCCTCATGTCTCCTGTGTTTGTCCTGTAGATAGATGAGAGGCCTCATGTCTCCTGTCTTTGTCCTGTAGATAGACGAAGAGGCCTCATGTCTCCTGTCTTTGTCCTGTAGATAGACGAAGAGGCCTCATGTCTCCTGTCTTTGTCCTGTAGATAGACAGACAGGCCTCATGTCTCCTGTGTTTGTCCTGTAGATAGATGGAGAGGCCTCATGTCTCCTGTCTTTGTCCTGTAGATAGATGAGAGGCCTCATGTCTCCTGTCTTTGTCCTGTAGATAGACGAAGAGGCCTCATGTCTCCTGTCTTTGTCCTGTAGATAGACGAAGAGGCCTCATGTCTCCTGTCTTTGTCCTGTAGATAGACGAAGAGGCCTCATGTCTCCTGTGTTTGTCCTGTAGATAGACGAAGAGGCCTCATGTCTCCTGTCTTTGTCCTGTAGATAGACGAAGAGGCCTCATGTCTCCTGTGTTTGTCCTGTAGATAGACAGACAGGCCTCATGTCTCCTGTGTTTGTCCTGTAGATAGATGGAGAGGCCTCATGTCTCCTGTCTTTGTCCTGTAGATAGATGAGAGGCCTCATGTCTCCTGTCTTTGTCCTGTAGATAGACGAAGAGGCCTCATGTCTCCTGTCTTTGTCCTGTAGATAGACGAAGAGGCCTCGTGTCTCCTGTCTTTGTCCTGTAGATAGACGAAGAGGCCTCATGTCTCCTGTCTTTGTCCTGTAGATAGACGAAGAGGCCTCATGTCTCCTGTCTTTGTCCTGTAGATAGACGAAGAGGCCTCATGTCTCCTGTCTTTGTCTTGCAGATAGATGGAGAGGCCTCATGTCTCCTGTCTTTGTCCTGTAGATAGACGAAGAGGCCTCATGTCTCCTGTCTTTGTCCTGTAGATAGACGAAGAGGCCTCATGTCTCCTGTCTTTGTCCTGTAGATAGACAGACAGGCCACATGTCTCCTGTGTTTGTCCTGTAGATAGACAGACAGGCCTCATGTCTCCTGTCTTTGTCCTGTAGATAGACAGACTGGCATCATGTCCGTCTCCTGGCGCAGGGACTACGCTCTGCTCGTCCGTCCGTCTGGCTAGGGGAGGGAGAGAGGGAGAGGAGAGGGACACAAAGAGAGGGAGAGAGACAGAAATAGACATACAGACAGACACACAGTTTGTCCCCCGGCATGGGGGCACGGCAGTTTTGTTGTGACCAGAGAGGACAGCCTGTAGCAACAGTCTCCGGCTGTGTAACAAATGGCACCCTATTCCCTTTATACTAAACTCGTTTATTTTTTTATTTTTTGTAGTATTTTACCTATTTTTTTCTCCCCATTTCCGATCTTGTCTCATCGCTGCAACTCCCCAACGGGCTCGGGAGGCGAAGGTCAAGTCATGCGTCCTCTGAAACATGACCCGCCAAACCACGCTTCTTAACACCCGCTCGCTTAACCCTGAAGCCAGCCACACCAATGTGAAACACCGTTCACCTAACGACCGAGTCAGCCTGGAGGCGCCAGGGTCCGCCACAAGGAGTCGCTAGAGCGCGATGAGCCAAGTAAAGCCCACCCCCGGCCAAACCCTCCCTTAACCCGGACGACGCTGGGCCAACTGTGTGCCGCCCTATTGGACTCCCACGTCCGGGTTGTGATCACGTCCGGGTTGTGATAAAGACCTGGGATCGAACCCAGGTCTTTAGTGACAGCTCTAGCACTGCGATACAGTGCCTTAGACCACTGTGCCACTCGGGAGGCCCCCGGTGCTGAAGCTTTCTAGTTCAGTTAGATTTTCAATAGACACACACCATACCGCCTCAGTTAACTTTGCAAAGCGAGCTTTAATTAGTTACAGATTTACACAGGAAGCGATTTACACGGAAGGCTAACTACACAAGCTATTGTGTCTCTGTGATCTAAGTGGCCTTGGTAGTATCAAAACATGCACCATCCCTGAGTTCAATTAAACCACAGTTACAGTTGTATGAAAGAGATTTTCCAACGAGGTAGAAATCATAATAAGTCTGCTATATCCATGAGAAGAATGGAATAAAGATGGAAAACAGTAAAGTAGACCAGCAGTAGAACAGTAAAGTAGACCAGCAGTAGAACTGTAAAGTAGACGAGCAGTAGAACAGTAAAGTAGACCAGCAGTAGAACAGTAAAGTAGACCAGCAGTAGAACTGTAAAGTAGACCAGCAGTAGAACAGTAAAGTAGACCAGCAGTAGAACAGTAAAGTAGACCAGCAGTAGAACTGTAAAGTAGACCAGCAGTAGAACAGTAAAGTAGACCAGCAGTAGAACTGTAAAGTAGACCAGCAGTAGAACTGTAAAGTAGACCAGCAGTAGAACTGTAAAGTAGACCAGCAGTAGAACTGTAAAGTAGACCAGCAGTAGAACTGTAAAGTAGACCAGCAGTAGAACAGTAAAGTAGAACTGTAAAGTAGACCAGCAGTAGAACTGTAAAGTAGACCAGCAGTAGAACAGTAAAGTAGACCAGCAGTAGAACAGTAAAGTAGACCAGCAGTAGAACAGTAAAGTAGACCAGCAGTAGAACAGTAAAGTAGACCCAGCAGTAGAACTGTAAAGTAGACCAGCAGTAGAACTGTAAAGTAGACCAACAGTAGAACAGTAAAGTAGACCAGGAGTAGAACTGTAAAGTAGACCAGCAGTAGAACTGTAAAGTAGACCAGCAGTAGAACAGTAAAGTAGACCAGCAGTAGAACAGTAAAGTAGACCAGCAGTAGAACAGTAAAGTAGACCAGCAGTATAACAGTAAAGTAGACCAGCAGTAGAACAGTAAAGTAGACCAGCAGTAGAACAGTAAAGTAGACCAGCAGTAGAACTGTAAAGTAGACCAGCAGTAGAACTGTAAAGTAGACCAGCAGTAGAACAGTAAAGTAGACCAGCAGTAGAACAGTAAAGTAGACCAGCAGTAGAACTGTAAAGTAGACCAGCAGTAGAACTGTAAAGTAGACCAGCAGTAGAACAGTAAAGTAGACCAGCAGTAGAACAGTAAAGTAGACCAGCAGTAGAACTGTAAAGTAGACCAGCAGTAGAACTGTAAAGTAGACCAGCAGTAGAACAGTAAAGTAGACCAGCAGTAGAACAGTAAAGTAGACCAGCAGTAGAACAGTAAAGTAGACCAGCAGTAGAACAGTAAAGTAGACCAGCAGTAGAACAGTAAAGTAGACCAGCAGTAGAACTGTAAATGGAAGAAACACGTTTCCATTAAAACACTTGTTAAAAGTGTGTACACAGGACAAAATATAAGCACCCGCCATTTCCATGTCACTACTGTATAAATATGACCACTGTGTTAATGAGACCAGGGCAAGGCTTGTATTCATAAAGACTCTCGGCAGTTGGAGTGCTGACAACGGATCAGTTTTGGCTGATCACAATACATGAGATGAGACGGACAGGTGAGGACCTGATCCTAGATCAGTACGGGCCAAGATCTTCTGTGAGTGTAATGGTAGTTTGTAAGTACTGATTCAAATTAAATGAAAGCATCCATACAAACAAAATACACACCAAAAAATACCCAGGTGATATTACAGCAGACACGTTAGACCGTTTCACTAGCAAGCCTGACGTAACAGCGGAATCTGACAAAAATGGGATCAAGGACCTCGTTGTTTCGATTTGACGCAGAGAGGGCCAGTCGTTCCACGGATCACCTGAAGACGGCACAACAAACACATCAAACACGCCACAACAGGAACACAACGCACTGTGATTCTTCATAACGCTATCTAATGACCTGCAGGTTAGAAGGATAGATGAGGTGTACAGTAGGTCTATATCAATATCAAGTCATTACCAAAGACTTAAAGACTTAAAGTCACTGAGTCTGTCTGTTGGTGTTTCTACTGTCACAGATACTGAGTCTGTCTGTTGGTGTTTCTACTGTCACAGATACTGAGTCTGTCTGTTGGTGTTTCTACTGTCACAGATACTGAGTCTGTCTGTTGGTGTTTCTACTGTCACAGATACTGAGTCTGTCTGTTGGTGTTTCTACTGTCACAGATACTGAGCCTGTCTGTTGGTGTTTCTACTGTCACAGATACTGAGCCTGTCTGTTGGTTTTTAGCAGGTGATCTTTTGATGGATGTCTCCTGATGAAACAAGGACCTCATTGAGGTGTCAACAACTAGTTTACTAACATTTACAAATGTGGCAGTAATGCTAAATAAATGGTGAGAACTGTTAGTAAATGTCTTAGAAATGGTTTATTATGGGCCGTTAAAATGAAGTGTTACCGTCCTGTGAGATATATAGAGAGGCGTCATGTCGATCTCCTGGCATTGGGCCTACTCTTTCTGATTCTCTCCCTTCAGCACATCTCTGCTCCTCCATGCTCCCTCCGGTTGGGGGGGGGGGGGGGGGGGGGGGAGAGAGAGAGAGACAGTCAGCCGGACAGAAAGAGAGAGAGAGAAAAGACAGATGGAGAGAGAGAAAGACAGAGAGAGAGGGAGAGAGAGAGAGAGAAAGACAGACAGCCGGACAGAAAGAGAGAGAGAGAAAAGACAGATGGAGAGAGAGAAAGACAGAGAGAGAGAGAGAGAGGGAAATAGAGAAAGAGAGAGAGAGAAAGACAGACAGCCGGACAGAAAGAGAGAGAGAGAAAAGACAGATGGAGAGAGAGAAAGACAGAGAGAGAGAGAGAGAGGGAAATAGAGAAAGAGAGAGAGAGAAAGACAGACAGCCGGACAGAAAGAGAGAGAGAGAAAAGACAGATGGAGAGAGAGAAAGACAGAGAGAGAGAGAGAGAGAGAGAGAGAGAGAGAGAGAGAGAGAGAGAGAGAGAGAGAGAGAGAGAGAGAGATAGAGAGAGAGAGAGAGAGAGAGAGAGAGAGAGAAAGACAGACAGCCGGACAGAAAGAGAGAGAGAGAAAAGACAGATGGAGAGAGAGAAAGACAGAGAGAGAGAGAAAGAGAGAAAGAGAGAGAGAGAGAGAAAGACAGACAGCCGGACAGAAAGAGAGAGAGAGAAAAGACAGATGGAGAGAGAGAAAGACAGAGAGAGAGAGAGAGAGAGAGAAAGAGAGAGAGAGAGAGAGAGAGAGAGAGAGAAAGACAGACAGCCGGACAGAAAGAGAGAGAGAGAAAAGACAGATGGAGAGAGAGAAAGACAGAGAGAGAGAGAGAGAGAAAGAGAGAAAGAGAGAGAGAGAGAGAGAAAGACAGACAGCCGGACAGAAAGAGAGAAAGAGAAAAGACAGATGGAGAGAGAGAAAGACAGAGAGAGAGTCTGGCTGTGAGCCACCAGGTCCTGTGGGGGCCGGCATGGGGGCCACGCCAGTTTTGTTGTGACCGGAGAGGACAACGTGTAGCAACAGTTTCCGGCTGTGTCCCAAATAACGCCCTAATTCCCTTTGTGGAGCAGTACTTTATAGGGAATAGGGTGCCATTTGTGACACAAACACAGTCTCTCCTTACAGGAAAGGTGCTGAAGCTTTCTAATAGGCCTGGCAGGACATCTGTCAGGCCTCAACACCGTGCCAAGAGGACAGGAGAGGACAGGGGAACAACAACACAGAGATGACGCAGCCAAGTCTTGACAAGGTGCTGGAAGAAGAGATGTGATCGGCCTATAGTTTAGTTAGTTATTAACCACCTGCGGTGTTATGAGGACACAATGGGTTCCTGAAGAAGAAAAGCATACTGTATAGTTGAAGCAGTATGTTCACCAATTCTTTTCCATATTTCTGTTCTTTCATCAGAAATTATTGCTTATTGGTTACCTTCATGTAAGCATTTCACTGTAAGGTCTACTACACCTGTTGTATTCGGGAGCATGTGACAAATAAAATTTGATGTATATATATTTTTTAAATCCTGTTCTCAGATTTTTGATGGGTTTTAAAATGATTTATATATCCATTGTTTAGCTGGATTGGTATGTTCATATCCTGTATATTTGACAGTTGTCACGATCGTCTTGAGGATAATGAGTGGACCAAGGCGCAGCGTGTGAAAAATACATTCTCTTTTATTAGAGACGAGTGAAACACGAAACGAACACTTATAACAAAACTAAACAAAACAACAAACGACCGTGAAGCTACAAACGTAAGTGCAATACAAAAGCTACAAACGTTATACATAGACAATTACCCACAAAACCCAATGCCTATGGCTGCCTTAAATATGGCTCTCAATCAGAGACAATGAACCACAGCTGCCTCTAATTGAGAACCAATCTAGGCAGCCATAGACATACAAACACCTAGACAAGACACTGACCCATTTAACATACAAACCCCTAGACAATCCAAAAACACATACATTCCCCATGTCACACCCTGACCTAACTAAAATAATAAAGAAAACAAAGAATACTAAGGCCAGGGCGTGACAGTACCCCCCCCCCCCAAAGGTGCGGACTCCGGCCGCAAAACCTAACACAGAAGGGGAGGGTCCGGGGTGGGCCTTCCTATGGCGGCGGCTCGGGTGCGGGACGTGACCCCCACTCCACCATTGTCAATACCAGCTTTGGTGTCTCTGATAGATCCTGGCTGACTGGCGGCTCTGGAAGATCCTGGCTGGCTGGCGGTAGGCTCTGGCTGCTCATGGCTGGCGGTAGGCTCTGGCTGCTCATGGCTGGCCGGCGACTCTGGCTGCGCATGGCTGGCCGGCGACTCTGGCTGCGCATGGCTGGCCGGCGACTCTGGCTGCGCATGGCTGGCCGGCGACTCTGGCTGCGCATGGCTGGCCGGCGACTCTGGCTGCGCATGGCTGGCCGGCGACTCTGGCTGCGCATGGCTGGCCGGCGACTCTGGCTGCGCATGGCTGGCCGGCGACTCTGGCTGCGCATGGCTGGCCGGCGACTCTGGCTGCTCATGGCTGGCCGGCGACTCTGGCTGCTCATGGCTGGCCGGCGACTCTGGCTGCTCATGGCTGGCCGGCGACTCTGGCTGCTCATGGCTGGCCGGCGGCTCTGGCAGATCCTGGCTGGTTGGCGGCTCTGGCGGATCCTGGCTGGTTGGCGGCTCTGGCGGATCCTGGCTGACTGGCGGCTCTGGCGGATCCTGGCTGACTGGCGGCTCTGGCGGATCCTGGCTGACCTAGCGGCTCCTGACTGACGAACGGCTCTGACGGCTCGGGACAGACGGGCGGCTCTAATGGCTCGGGACAGACGGATGGCTCAGATGGCGCTGGGCAGACGGATGGCTCAGATGGCGCTGGGCAGACGGATGGCTCAGATGGCGCTGGGCAGACGGATGGCTCAGATGGCGCTGGGCAGACGGATGGCTCAGATGGCGCTGGGCAGACGGATGGCTCAGATGGCGCTGGGCAGACGGATGGCTCAGACGGCGCTGGGCAGGCAGGCAGCTCAGACGGCTCTGGGCAGACGAGCAGTGCAGGCGGCGTTGGGCAGACGGCCGACTCTGACCTGCTGAGGCACACAGTAGGCCTGGTGCGTGGTGCCGGAACTGGTGGTACCGGACTGGAGACACGCACCTCAAGGCTAGTGCGGGGAGCAGGAACAGGGCACACTGAATTCTAGAGGCGCACTATAGGCCTGGTGCGTGGTACCGGAACTGGTGGTACCGGGCTGAGGGCACGCACCTCAGGGCAAGTGCGGGGAGAAGGATCAGTGCGTACAGGGCTCTGGAGACGCACAGGAGGCTTGGTGCGTGGTGCCGGAACTGGTGGTACCGGGCTGGGGACACGCACCTGAAGGCTAGTGCGGGGAGAAGGAACAGGGCATACTGGACCCTGGAGATGCACATTAGGCCTAGTGCGTGGTGCCGGCACTGGTGGTACCGGGCTGGGGACACGCATCTCAGGGCTAGTGCGGGGAGCAGCAACAGGACGCACAGGACTCTGGAGACGCACAGGAGGCTTGGTGCGTGGTGCCAGAACTGGTGGTACCGGGCTGGAGACACGCACCATAGGGCGAGTGCTTGGAGGAGGAACAGGGCTCTGGAGACACACTGGAAGCCTGGTGCGTGGTGTAGGCACTGGTGGTACTGGGCTGGGGCGGGGAGGTGGCGCCGGAAATACCGGCCCGTGCAGGCGTACTGGCTCCCTTGAGCACTGAGCCTGCCCAACCTTACCTGGTTGTATGCTCCCCGTAGCCCGACCAATGCGGGGAGGTGGAATAACCCGCACTGGGCTGTGTAGGCGAACCGGGGACACCATGCGTAAGGCTGGTGCCATGTATGCCGGCCCGAGGAGACGCACTGGAGGCACAGATGCGTTGGGCCGGCTTCATGACATCCGGCTCAATACTCAATCTAGCCCTGCCAGTGCGGGGAGGTGGAATAACCCGCACCGGGCTATGCACACGTACAGGAGACACCATGCGCTCTACCGCATAACACGGTGTCTGCCCGTACTTTCGCGCTCCACGGTAAGCTCGGGGAGTTGGCGCAGGTCTCCTACCTGACTTCGCCACACTCCCTTGTATCCCCCCCCCCAATAATTTTTTGGGGCTGACTCACAGGCTTCCTACCGCGTCGTCGTGCTGCCTCCATTCGCCGGTATCCCTCCTCGCACTGTTCCAGAGAATCCCAGGCGGGCTCCGGCATTCGCCCTGGGTCGATCGCCCACCTGTCGATCTCCTCCCACGTAGTATAGTCCAGATCCTGCTCCCATTGCCATAAATTCTGTGTATGTTCCTGCTGCCGCTTGACACGCTGCTTGGTCCCGTTCTGGTGGGTAATTCTGTCACGATCGTCTTGAGGATAATGAGTGGACCAAGGCGCAGCGTGTGAAAAATACATTCTCTTTTATTAGAGACGAGTGAAACACGAAACGAACACTTATAACAAAACTAAACAAAACAACAAACGACCGTGAAGCTACAAACGTAAGTGCAATACAAAAGCTACAAACGTTCTACATAGACAATTACCCACAAAACCCAATGCCTATGGCTGCCTTAAATATGGCTCTCAATCAGAGACAATGAACCACAGCTGCCTCTAATTGAGAACCAATCTAGGCAGCCATAGACATACAAACACCTAGACAAGACACTGACCCATTTAACATACAAACCCCTAGACAATCCAAAAACACATACATTCCCCATGTCACACCCTGACCTAACTAAAATAATAAAGAAAACAAAGAATACTAAGGCCAGGGCGTGACAACAGTTCTGTGTGGTTGTCCCACCTAGCTATCTTACAATGACTGTACTAACTGTCACTTCGGATTACAGCATCTGCTAAATGACCCAAATGTCAAATTTAAAAATGTTACATACAGATCTCTTTTTTAAAATATATTGATGTAACAAATGTATAATTGGTACAGTTCTTTGTTAAAAATGTAGTTATTTCTCACGTTTGACTGTGTAAAACCTAACAGTGGTACTTTTGTATCTGAGAGTGAGGAGTATATATATAAATATATATATATATATATATATATATATATATATATATATATATATATATAGCGTTTTGCTAGAAAACATGATTATATGTCTCCCTGAAATGAAATCATCAAGTTATCGATTTTAAACAAATACACGTCTGTCATTGATCAACCCCATTCCATGATCAGATAGTGAAAAAAACACACCAATCTCTTTCATAAGTTCTTTAAAGTAAAAACTAACTTACAAAACATTTCTGAAAATTGCTATATCTAGCGTTTTGGAATGAAACTCTTCAATTGTTGAGGTTTTAAATCATCATGTAAAATCTGCATAAAAACGCTTGTGTTTAATCATCGTTGTTTTACGTTTCACCTTTTGAGATTGCAATGTTTACTCAGACCTTTCAATGGTTATGAGGTGCAGTATTGGTTCTATCCCAAATGGGTTCCAGGTAGTGCACTACGTCTGAGCAGGGCTCATGGAGCTCTTGTAAAAAGTAGTGCTCTACATAGAGATTAGGGTACCAAATGGGATGCAAATTTTGTTTACACAACTCCTGCCCACGCTCACACATACGTCTTCCAGAAGCATCTAGCTACCTACAGTGGGGCAAAAAAGTATTTAGTCAGCCACCAATTGTGCAAGTTCTCCCACTTAAAAAGATGAGAGAGACCTGTAATTTTCATCATAGGTACACTTCAACTATGACAGACAAAATGAGAAAAAAAAATCCTGAAAATCACATTGTAGGATTTATTATGAATTTATTTGCAAATTATGGTGGAAAATAAGTATTTGGTCAATAACAAAAGTTTATCTCAATACTTTGTTATATACCCTTTGTTGGCAATGACAGAGGTCAAACGTTTTCTGTAAGTCTTCACAAGGTTTTCACACACTGTTGCTGGTATTTTGGCCCATTCCTCCATGCAGATCTCCTCTAGAGCAGTGATGTTTTGGGGCTGTTGCTGGGCAACACGGACTTTCAACTCCCCCCAAAGATTTTCTATGGGGTTGAGATCTGGAGACTGGCTAGGCCACTCCAGGACCTTGAAATGCTTCTTACGAAGCCACTCCTTCGTTGCCCGGGCGGTGTGTTTGGGATCATTGTCATGCTGAAAGACCCAGCCACGTTTCATCTTCAATGCCCTTGCTGATGGAAGGAGGTTTTCACTCAAAATCTCACGATACATGGCCCCATTCATTCTTTCCTTTACACGGATCAGTTGTCCTGGTCCCTTTGCAGAAAAACAGCCCCAAAGCATGATATTTCCACCCCCATGCTTCACAGTAGGTATGGTGTTCTTTGGATGCAACTCAGCATTCTTTGTCCTCCAAACACGACGAGTTGAGTTTTTATCAAAAAGTTATATTTTGGTTTCATCTGACCATATGACATTCTCCCAATCTTCTTCTGGATCATCCAAATGCTCTCTAGCAAACTTCAGACGGGCCTGGACATGTACTGGCTTAAGCAGGGGGACACGTCTGGCACTGCAGGATTTGAGTCCCTGGCGGCGTAGTGTGTTACTGATGGTAGGCTTTGTTACTTTGGTCCCAGCTCTCTGCATGTCATTCACTAGGTCCCCCCGTGTGGTTCTGGGATTTTTGCTCACCGTTCTTGTGATCATTTTGACCCCACGGGGTGAGATCTTGCGTGGAGCCCCAGATCGAGGGAGATTATCAGTGGTCTTGTATGTCTTCCATTTCCTAATAATTGCTCCCACAGTTGATTTCTTCAAACCAAGCTGCTTACCTATTGCAGATTCAGTCTTCCCAGCCTGGTGCAGGTCTACAATTTTGTTTCTGGTGTCCTTTGACAGCTCTTTGGTCTTGGCCATAGTGGAGTTTGGAGTGTGACTGTTTGAGGTTGTGGACATGTGTCTTTTATACTGATAACAAGTTCAAACAGGTGCCATTAATACAGGTAACGAGTGTAGGACAGAGGAGCCTCTTAAAGAAGAAGTTACAGGTCTGTGAGAGCCAGAAATCTTGCTTGTTTGTAGGTGACCAAATACTTATTTTCCACCATAATTTGAAAATAAATTCATAAAAAATCCTAGAATGTGATTTTCTGGATTTTTTTTCTCATTTTGTCTGTCATAGTTGAAGTGTACCTATGATGAAAATTACAGGCCTCTCTCATCTTTTTAAGTGGGAGAACTTGCACAATTGGTGGCTGACTAAATACTTTTTTGCCCCACTGTATGTGTGGGGGTGGGGGGGTGGGGGGGGTACATAAAATGTTTATGGTACTCGAAATAATTCCAGGATTATATGGCTAGAGAAGAACAGGTGCTTATACCTCAGTGGAAATACTGAGTGATTTTATTAAGCCCTAAGTTCTTTTTGAGTCTCTCGGAAAGCTTCAGTAACAACCTGCAGGTTACATCAATGTGATCCTCAAAGATACAGTCTGCAAGTTAACTCAATGGAAGAATTCATGTCTATATATAATTATGAGAAAAATGAACGGCTGCACAAATTTCAAATTGTCACAACTTTATTTCTACTGCTCTTCTACTACTGGTCTACTTTACAGTTCTACTGCTGGTCTACTTTACAGTTCTACTGCTGGTCTACTTTACTGTTCTACTTTACTGTTCTACTGCTGGTCTACTTTACTGTTCTACTGCTGGTCTACTTTACTGTTCTACTGCTGGTCTACTTTACAGTTCTACTGCTGGTCTACTTTACTGTTCTACTGCTGGTCTACTTTACTGTTCTACTGCTGGTCTACTTTACTGTTCTACTGCTGGTCTACTTTACTGTTCTACCGCTGGTCTACTTTACTGTTCTACCGCTGGTCTACTTTACTGTTCTACCGCTGGTCTACTTTACAGTTCTACCGCTGGTCTACTTTACAGTTCTACCGCTGGTCTACTTTACTGTTCTACCGCTGGTCTACTTTACTGTTCTACCGCTGGTCTACTTTACTGTTCTACCGCTGGTCTACTTTACTGTTCTACCGCTGGTCTACTTTACTGTTCTACCGCTGGTCTACTTTACTGTTCTACCGCTGGTCTACTTTACTGTTCTACCGCTGGTCTACTTTACTGTTCTACCGCTGGTCTACTTTACTGTTCTACCGCTGGTCTACTTTACTGTTCTACTGCTGGTCTACTTTACAGTTCTACCGCTGGTCTACTTTACTGTTCTACCGCTGGTCTACTTTACTGTTCTACCGCTGGTCTACTTTACTGTTCTACTGCTGGTCTACTTTACTGTTCTACTGCTGGTCTACTTTACTGTTCTACTGCTGGTCTACTTTACTGTTCTACTGCTGGTCTACTTTACTGTTCTACTGCTGGTCTACTTTACTGTTCTACTGCTGGTCTACTTTACTGTTCTACTGCTGGTCTACTTTACTGTTCTACTGCTGGTCTACTTTACTGTTCTACTGCTGGTCTACTTTACTGTTCTACTGCTGGTCTACTTTACTGTTCTACCGCTGGTCTACTTTACAGTTCTACCGCTGGTCTACTTTACAGTTCTACCGCTGGTCTACTTTACTGTTCTACCGCTGGTCTACTTTACTGTTCTACCGCTGGTCTACTTTACTGTTCTACCGCTGGTCTACTTTACTGTTCTACCGCTGGTCTACTTTACTGTTCTACCGCTGGTCTACTTTACTGTTCTACCGCTGGTCTACTTTACTGTTCTACCGCTGGTCTACTTTACTGTTCTACCGCTGGTCTACTTTACTGTTCTACCGCTGGTCTACTTTACAGTTCTACCGCTGGTCTACTTTACTGTTCTACCGCTGGTCTACTTTACTGTTCTACTGCTGGTCTACTTTACTGTTCTACTGCTGGTCTACTTTACTGTTCTACTGCTGGTCTACTTTACTGTTCTACTGCTGGTCTACTTTACTGTTCTACTGCTGGTCTACTTTACTGTTCTACTGCTGGTCTACTTTACTGTTCTACTGCTGGTCTACTTTATTGTTCTACTGTTTGACTACTCTACTGTTCTACTGCTGGTCTACTTTACTGTTCTACTGCTGGTCTACTTTACTGTTCTACTGCTGGTCTACTTTACTGTTCTACTGCTGGTCTACTTTACAGTTCTACTGCTGGTCTACTTTACAGTTCTGATGCTGGTCTACTGTTCTACTGCTGGTCTACTTTACTGTTCTACTGCTGGTCTACTTTACTGTTCTACTGCTGGTCTACTTTACTCTTCTACTGCTGGCCTACTTTACTGTTCTACTGCTGGTCTACTTTACTGTTCTACTGCTGGTCTACTTTACTGTTCTACTGCTGGTCTACTTTACTGTTCTACTGCTGGTCTACTTTACTGTTCTACTGCTGGTCTACTTTACTGTTCTACTGCTGGTCTACTTTACTGTTCTACTGCTGGTCTACTTTACTGTTCTACTGCTGGTCTACTTTACGGTTCTACTGCTGATCTACTTTACAGTTCTGATGCTGGTCTACTTTACTGTTCTACTGCTGGTCTACTTTACTGTTCTACTGCTGGTCTACTTTACTGTTCTACTGCTGGTCTACTTTACTGTTCTACTGCTGGTCTACTTTACTGTTCTACTGCTGGTCTACTTTACTGTTCTACTGCTGGTCTACTTTACTGTTCTACTGCTGGTCTACTTTACTGTTCTACTGCTGGTCTAATTTACAGTTCTACTGCTGGTCTACTTTACAGTTCTACTGCTGGTCTACTTTACTGTTCTACTGCTGGTCTACTTTACAGTTATACTGCTGGTCTAGTTTACAGTTCTACTGCTGGTCTACTTTACTGTTCTGCTGCTGGTCTACTTTACAGTTCTACTGCTCGTCTACTTTACAGTTCTACTGCTGGTCTACTTTACTGTTCTACTGCTGGTCTACTTTACAGTTCTACTGCTGGTCTACTTTACAGTTCTACTGCTGGTCTACTTTACTGTTCAACTGCTGTTCTACTTTACTGTTCTACTGCTGGTCTACTTTACTGTTCTACTGCTGGCCTACTTTACTGTTCTACTGCTGGCCTACTTTACTGTTCTACTGCTGGTCTACTTTACTGTTCTACTGCTGGTCTACTTTACTGTTCTACTGCTGGTCTACTTTACTGTTTTACTGCTGGTCTACTTTACTGTTTTACTGCTGGTCTACTTTACAGTTCTACTTCTGGTCTACTTTACAGTTCTACTGCTGGTCTACTTTACAGTTCTACTGCTGGTCTACTTTACTGTTCAACTGCTGTTCTACTTTACTGTTCTACTGCTGTTCTACTTTACTGTTCTACTGCTGGTCTACTTTACTGTTCTACTGCTGGTCTACTTTACTGTTCTACTGCTGGTCTACTTTACTGTTCTACTGCTGGTCTACTTTACAGTTCTACTTTACAGTTCTACTGCTGGTCTACTTTACTGTTCTACTGCTGGTCTACTTTACAGTTCTACTGCTGGTCTACTTTACAGTTCTACTGCTGGTCTACTTTACTGTTCTACTTTACTGTTCTACTGCTGGTCTACTTTATTGTTCTACTGTTTGACTACTCTACTGTTCTACTGCTGGTCTACTTTACTGTTCTACTGCTGGTCGACTTTACTGTTCTACTGCTGGTGTACTTTACTGTTCTATTGCTGGTGTACTTTACGGTTCTACTGCTGATCTACTTTACAGTTCTACTGCTGGTCTACTTTACAGTTCTACTGCTGGTCTACTTTACTGTTCTACTGCTGGTCTACTTTACTGTTCTACTGCTGGTCTACTTTACTGTTTTACTGCTGGTCTACTTTACTGTTCTACTGCTGGGTCTACTTTACTGTTCTACTGCTGGTCTACTTTACAGTTCTACATTACAGTTCTATTGCTGGTCTACTTTACTGTTCTACTGCTGGTCTACTTTACTGTTCTACTGCTGGTCTACTTTACTGTTCTACTGCTGGTCTACTTTACTGTTCTACTGCTGGTCTACTTTACAGTTCTACTGCTGGTCTACTTTACTGTTCTACTGCTGGTCTACTTTACTGTTCTACTGCTGGTCTACTTTACTGTTCTACTGCTGGTCTACTTTACTGTTCTACTGCTGGTCTACTTTACTGTTCTACTGCTGGTCTACTTTACGGTTCTACTGCTGATCTACTTTACAGTTCTGATGCTGGTCTACTTTACTGTTCTACTGCCGGTCTACTTTACTGTTCTACTGCTGGTCTACTTTACTGTTCTACTGCTGGTCTACTTTACTGTTCTACTGCTGGTCTACTTTACTGTTCTACTGCTGGTCTACTTACTGTTCTACTGCTGGTCTACTTTACTGTTCTACTGCTGGTCTACTTTACTGTT
>NW_024059709.1:2500-15000 GCF_016432855.1 Salvelinus namaycush
TATACACAGGAGTAGAGTACCTATACACAGGACAGAATACCTAGACACAGGACAGAATACCTATACACAGGACAGAGTACCTATACACAGGACAGAGTACCTAGACACAGGACAGAATACCTAGACACAGGACAGAATACCTATACACAGGACAGAATACCTAGACACAGGACAGAATACCTAGACACAGGACAGAATACCTTTACACAGGACAGAATACCTTTACACAAGACAGAATACCTATACACAGGACAGAGTACCTATACACAGGACAGAGTACCTAGACACAGGACAGAATAGTTGTACACAGGACAGAATACCTATACTGTCACGTCGTGACCTTAGAGTGACGTTTTATTTCTCTATTTGGTTAGGTCAGGGTGTGATGTGGAGTGGGCATTCTATGTTTTGTGTTTCTATGTTTTGGCCGGGTATGGTTCTCAATCAGGGACAGTTGTCTACCGTTGTCTCTGATTGGGAATCATACTTAGGCAGCCTGTTTTGCCACCTTCGGTTGTGGGATGTTGTTTTTTGTTAGCTCCGAGAAGCATTCAGAACGTGACGTTCGTTATTCTTTTGTTGTTTTGTTTGGGTGTTCTGAGTAAATAAAGAATCATGAACACGTACCACGCTTCGCTTTGGTCTCCTTCCGACGACATTCGTTACATATTCAATGAACAGAGTACCTATACACAGGACAGAGTACCTATACACAGGACAGAATACCTATACACAGGACAGAATACCTATACACAGGACAGAATACATATACACTGGACAGAATATCTATACACAGGACAGAATACCTATACACAGGACAGAATACATATACACAGGACAGAATACATATACACTGGACAGAATACCTATACACAGGACAGAATACCTATACACAGGACAGAATACATATACACAGGACAGCGTACTTAACACTGCTCTCTAAATTTAATCTCATCAATGTTATGTACTTAAGCTTCGGTTTAGGGTGCAGGGTTTTGGTCCAGCCCACCCATCCCAGCGGTAACACTTTATTCTACCAATCGTACATTACAATATTCAATCAATCAATAAATGAATCAATCAAATGTATTTTCTAAAGGCCGTTTTACATCACAGATGCCACCGTGCTTTCCAGTTATGTCTACCAGGCCTGTCCTGATCTAGTTGAATATTTGAACCAGCTGTGTTGCTGTATGGCTGGAACCCTGCACCCAAACTGGCCTTGTGCAGGTAGGCTTGCCCTCTTTCGCACTGAATACAAACATGTGAGATGAAGTAGGTGTAAATACAAAATGGAAGTATCTGAAAGAAGCAGGTGTAAATACAAAATGGAAGTATCTGAATGAAGCAGGTGTAAATACAAATTGGAAGTATCTGAATGAAGCAGGTGTAAATACAAAATGGAAGTATCTGAATGAAGCAGGTGTAAATACAAAATGGAAGTATGTGAATGAAGCAGGAGTAAACACAAAATGGAAGTATCTGAATGAAGCCGGTGTACATACAAAATGAGGTATCTGAATGAAGCAGGTGTAAATAGAACATGGAAGTATCTGATTGAAGCAGGTTTAAATACAAAATGGAAGTATCTGAAGGAAACAGTTTTAAATACAAAATGGAAGTATCTGAATGAAGCAGGTGTAAATACAAAATGGAAGTATCTGAATGAAGCAGTTTTAAATACAAAATGGAAGTATCTGAATGAAGCAGTTTTAAATACAAAAAGGAAGTATCTGAATGAAGCAGGTGTAAATAGAAAATGGAAGTATCTGAATGAAGCAGGTGTAAATACAAAAAGGAAGTATCTGAATGAAGCAGGTGTAAATACAAAAAGGAAGTATCTGAATGAAGCAGGTGTAAATACAAAATGGAAGTATCTGAATGAAGCAGGTGAAAATACAAAATGGAAGTATCTGAATGAAGCACGTGTAAATACAAAATGGAAGTATCTGAATGATGCAGGTGTAAATACAAAATGGAAGTGTCTGAATGAAACAGGTGTAAATACAAAATGGAAGTATCTAAATGAAGCAGGTGTAAATACAAAATGGAAGTATCTGAATGAAGCAGGTGTAAATACAAAATGGAAGAATCTGAATGAAGCAGGTGTAAATACAAAATGGAAGTATCTGAATGAAGCAGGTGTAAATACAAAATGGAAGTATCTGAATGAAGCAGGTGTAAATACAAAATGGAAGTATGTGAATGAAGCAGGAGTAAACACAAAATGGAAGTATCTGAATGAAGCCGGTGTACATACAAAATGAGGTATCTGAATGAAGCAGGTGTAAATAGAACATGGAAGTATCTGATTGAAGCAGGTTTAAATACAAAATGGAAGTATCTGAAGGAAACAGTTTTAAATACAAAATGGAAGTATCTGAATGAAGCAGGTGTAAATACAAAATGGAAGTATCTGAATGAAGCAGTTTTAAATACAAAATGGAAGTATCTGAATGAAGCAGTTTTAAATACAAAAAGGAAGTATCTGAATGAAGCAGGTGTAAATAGAAAATGGAAGTATCTGAATGAAGCAGGTGTAAATACAAAAAGGAAGTATCTGAATGAAGCAGGTGTAAATACAAAAAGGAAGTATCTGAATGAAGCAGGTGTAAATACAAAATGGAAGTATCTGAATGAAGCAGGTGAAAATACAAAATGGAAGTATCTGAATGAAGCACGTGTAAATACAAAATGGAAGTATCTGAATGATGCAGGTGTAAATACAAAATGGAAGTGTCTGAATGAAACAGGTGTAAATACAAAATGGAAGTATCTAAATGAAGCAGGTGTAAATACAAAATGGAAGTATCTGAATGAAGCAGGTGTAAATACAAAATGGAAGAATCTGAATGAAGCAGGTGTAAATACAAAATGGAAGTATCTGAATGAAGCAGGTGTAAATACAAAATGGAAGTATTTGAATGAAGCAGGTGTAAATACAAAATGGAAGTATCTGAATGAAGCAGGTGTAAATAGAAAAAGGAAGTATCTGAATGAAGCAGGTGTAAATATAAAATGGAAGTATCTGAAGGAAGCAGGTGTAAATAGAAAATAGAAGTATCTGAATGAAGCAGGTGTAAATAGAAAATGGAAGTATCTGAATGAAGCAGGTCAAAGTGTCACTAATAGACAAGAAGAAGATGAAGCATTTCAGACATTCCTTCCCCAGTTTGCAACTATGGTTTAATTAAAGAGTGTACACATACACACACACACATACACACACACATAGAAGACATGGGCCGACAGTGATGGGGTCAGTTCCATCTCAGTTCCATGCGGCTCAGGTACTGAACGGAATTCCATTTGAACAGGTAGACTCCGCGTCTCATTCTCTAGCCTGGAGCTGAGAGGACATTGACCCCAACACTGATGGGAAAACATACCGTATACTAGAGACATAGTCTATGTCCACAAATGGTTCCCTATTCCCTTCATAGTGCACTACTTAAGACCAGGGCACATAGGTCCCATAGAAGTACACCATGTAGTGAATAGGATGCCATTAAGGACACATCCAGAATGGTTATTTGGTAGGAGTGCTACTTCGCTTCGAATGTAAAGACTAAAGACTCAATCCTGAATTTCTAAAAACAACAAACGGACAGACAGCTGTGGGATAAGGGCGAGGTAAATGCAACTACTCTCGTCTTCATAGAATGGAATGAAATACAGGACAGTCTATGAGATCAATGTCTGTTTAGGAAGAGTTGTGCATGAGTTACATTCTTCAAGAATCAATAGGTAATATCAATAGAATTTGACCAAAAAACACGATCACAGATTCCACCTTTAAAGACTGGTAGGGAGCCTTCCAACAAAATGGTCTCCTATTGGCCAATAAAAACATCCAGCCCTCACAAAGCACTCCTTTAGTAAGTCCTAGAAAATACACTATTACATTGGCATTATAGGGTCCAGTATTGGTGGAAAGGAAACACAGCAGAACACCGTTTCCTTCATTCTGAGGGTCAACACAGAGTTTCTGGAAAGCTATTTTATTTTGACTTTACCGTTTCAAAACACACTGAATGTGCTGTTTCTTGGAGGCCCACTGTAGTTCAAACGGCAGCCCTTTGACCTTTTATCTTTTATCGTGAGACATTAAGAGAGAAAAAGGTTCAAGTCTCGATCAAACACGACTGTTATATGTGGACCTGTGTTCAAAATGGCTCCCTATTCCCTTCATAGTGCTCTTCTATTGACCAGGGCCCGTGGGGGAACAGGGTGTCATTCAGGACACATGGCACCTATAACACCGTCTATTGAAGAGGACTCTTTTCTGGCTATTAAATGTCCACTCAAGTGTTTTGATTTTCTCTTTCCCATTTCACACCTCCTAACGTTGGACACACACATACAGTAGACACACACACACACCTCAGCTAGAACTTTACACTGATTTGGCAACTCCAAATAGCTGGGTCATTGGCTAAGCCGACATCACCATTTACCTCCACTCCCTTTCTGTCTCTCCCTAGCTCATCTCCCTAGCTGTCTGTCTCTCCCTAGCTGTCTGTCTCTCACTAGGCGTCTGTCTCTAACTAGCTGTCTGTCTCTCCCTAGCTGTCTGTCTCTCCCTAGCTGTCTGTCTCTCCCTAGCTGTCTTTCTCTCCCAAGCTGTCTTTCTCTCCCAAGCTGTCTGTCTCTCCCTAGCTGTCTTTCTCTCCCTAGCTGTATGTCTCTCCCAAGCTGTCTTTCTCTCCAAAGCTGTCTGTCTCTCCAAAGCTTTCTGTCTCTCCCAAGCTGTCTGTCTCCTCATAGCTGTCTTTCTCTCCCTAGCTGTCTTTCTCTCCCTAGCTGTCTGTCTGTCTCTCCCTAGCTGTCTGTCTCTCCCAAGCTGTCTTTCTCCCCATAGCTGTCTTTCTCTCACTAGCCTATCTTTCTCTGCCTAGCTGTCTGTCTCTCCCAAGCTGTCTTTCTCTCCCTAGCTGTCTTTCTCTCCCTAGCCTATCTTTCTCTCCCAAGCTGTCTGTCTCTCCCTAGCTGTCTTTCTCCCCATAGCTGTCTTTCTTTCCCTAGCCTATCTTTCTCTGCCTAGCTGTCTGTCTCTCCCTAGCTGTCTTTCTCTCCCTAGCTGTCTTTCTCTCCCAAGCTGTTTTTCTCCCCCTAGCTTTCTTTCTCTCCCAAGCTGTCTGTCTCTCCCTAGCTGTCTTTCTCCCATTAGCTGTCTTTCTCTCCCAAGCTGTTTTTCTCCTCCTAACTGTCTTTATCTCCCTAACGGTCTGTCTCTCCCTAACTGTCTATCTCTCCCTAGCTGTCTTTCTCCCCCTAGCTGTCTTTCTCCCCCTAGCTTTCTGTATGTCCCTAGCTGTCTTTCTCCCATTAGCTGTCTTTCTCTCCCAAGCTGTTTTTCTCCCCCTAGCTGTCTATCTCTCCCTAGCTGTTTTTCTCCCCCTAGCTGTCTTTCTCTCCCTAACTGTCTATCTCTCCCTAGCTGTGTTTCTTCCCCTAGCTGTCTTTCTCTCCCAAGCTGTCTGTCTCTCCCTAGCTGTCTTTCTCTCCCTAACTGTCTATCTCCCCCTAGCTGTCTTTCTCCTCCTAGCTGTCTTTCTCTCCCTAACTGTCTGTCTCCCCCTAGCTGTCTTTCTCCCCCAAGCTGTCTTTCTCCCCCTAGCTGTCTTTCTCCCCCTAGCTTTCTGTATGTCCCTAACTGTCTGTCTCTCCCTAGCTGTCTTTCTCTCCCTAACTGTCTTTCTCCCCCTAGCTGTCTTTCTCCCCCTAGCTGTCTTTCTCCCCCTAGCTTTCTGTATGTCCCTAACTGTCTATCTCTCCCTAGCTGTCTGTCTCCCCCTAGCTGTCTTTCTCCCCTAGCTTTCTGTATGTCCCTAACTGTCTATCTCTCCCTAACTGTATATATCTCCCTAGCTGTCTTTCTCCCCCTAGCTTTCTGTATGTCCCTAACTGTCTATCTCTCCCTAGCTGTCTTTCTCCCCCTAGCTTTCTGTATGTCCCTAACTGTCTATCTCTCCCTAGCTGTCTTTCTCCCCCTAGCTGTCTTTCTCCTCCTAGCTTTCTGTATGTCCCTAACTGTCTATCTCTCCCTAACTGTATATATCTCCCTAGCTGTCTTTCTCCCCCTAGCTTTCTGTATGTCCCTAACTGTCTATCTCTCCCTAGCTGTCTTTCTCCCCCTAGCTTTCTGTATGTCCCTAACTGTCTATCTCTCCCTAGCTGTCTTTCTCCCCCTAGCTGTCTTTCTCCTCCTAGCTTTCTGTATGTCCCTAACTGTCTATCTCTCCCTAGCTGTCTTTCTCCCCCTAGCTGTCTTTCTCCCCCTAGCTTTCTGTATCTCCCTAACTGTATATATCTCCCTAACTGTATATATCTCCCTAGCTGTCTTTCTCCCCCTAGCTGTCTTTCTCTCCCTAGCTGTCTTTCTCCCCCTAGCTGTCTTTCTCTCCCTAGCTTTCTGTATGTCCCTAACTGTCTATCTCTCCCTAGCTGTCTTTCTCCCCCTAGCTGTCTTGCTCTCCCCTAGCTTTCTGTATGTCCCTAACTGTCTTTCTCTCCCTAGCTGTCTTTCTCTCCATAACTGTCTATCTCCCCCTAGCTGTCTTTTTCCCCCTAGCTTTCTGTATGTCCCTAACTGTCTTTCTCTCCCTAGCTGTCTTTCTCCCCCTAGCTGTCTTTCTCTCCCGAACTGTCTATCTCCCCCAAGCTGTCTTTCTCCTCCTAGCTTTCTGTATGTCCCTAGCTGTCTTTCTCCCCCTAGCTTCCCTTTTCTCCCTAGCTGTCTTTCTCTCCCTAACTGTCTTTCTCCCCCTAGCTTCCTGTATCTCCCTAGCTGTCTTTCTCCCCCTAACTGTCTTTCTCCCCCTAGCTTCCTGTATCTCCCTAGCTGTCTTTCTCCCCCTAACTGTCTTTCTCCCCCTAGCTGTCTTTCTCTCCCTAGCTGTCTTTCTCTCCCTAACTGTCTTTCTCCCCCTAGCTTCCCTTTTCTCCCTAGCTGTCTTTCTCTCCCTAACTGTCTTTCTCCCCCTAGCTTCCTGTATCTCCCTAGCTGTCTTTCTCTCCCTAACTGTCTTTCTCTCCCTAACTGTCTTTCTCCCCCTAGCTTCCTGTATCTCCCTAGCTGTCTTTCTCTCCCTAACTGTCTTTCTCCCCCTAGCTTCCTGTATCTCCCTAGCTGTCTTCCTCTCCCTAACTGTCTTTCTCCCCCTAGCTTCCTGTATCTCCCTAGCTGTCTTTCCCTCCCTAACTGTCTTTCTCCCCCTAGCTTCCTGTATCTCCCTAGCTGTCTTTCTCCCTCTAACTGTCTTTCTCCCGCTTGCTGTTTTTCCATCTGCTTGTCTTTGTCTGCAGTTGCATCCCAAATGAAACCCTGTTCCCTACATAGTGCACTACGTTTGATTTGTAATTCTCTGTTCAAACGTAGTGCACCATGTAAGGGATAGGCTGTCATTGGGAACTCATAGGGGATAGGGTGTCATTAGGATCTCATAGGGGATAGGGTGTCATTAGAGAACTCATAGGGGATAGGGTGTCATTAAGAACTCATAGGGGATAGGGTGTCATTAGGAACTCATAGGGGATAGGGTGTCATTAGAGAACTCATAGGGGATAGGGTGTCATTAGAGAACTCATAGGGGATAGGGTGTCATTAGAGAACTCATAGGGGATAGGGTGTCATTAGAGAACTCATAGGGGATAGGGTGTCATTAGGAACTCATAGGGGATAGGTTGTCATTAGGATCTCATAGGGGATAGGGTGTCATTAGAGATTTCATAGGGGATAGGGTGTCATTAGGAACTCATAGGGGATAGGGTGTCATTAGAGAACTCATAGGGGATAGGGTGTCATTAGGAACTCATAGGGGATAGGGTGTCATTAGAGAACTCATAGGGGATAGGGTGTCATTAGGAACTCATAGGGGATAGGGTGTCATTAGGAACTCATAGGGGATAGGGTGTCATTAGAGAACTCATAGGGGATAGGGTGTCATTAGAGAACTCATAGGGGATAGGGTGTCATTAGGAACTCATAGGGGATAGGGTGTCATTAGAGAACTCATAGGGGATAGGGTGTCATTAGGAACTCATAGGGGATAGGGTGTCATTAGGAACTCATAGGGGATAGGGTGTCATTAGAGAACTCATAGGGGATAGGGTGTCATTAGAGAACTCATAGGGGATAGGGTGTCATTAGAGAACTCATAGGGGATAGGGTGTCATTAGAGAACTCATAGGGGATACGGTGTCATTAGAGAACTCATAGGGGATAGGGTGTCATTAGGAACTCATAGGGGATAGGGTGTCATTAGAGAACTCATAGGGGATAGGGTGTCATTAGAGAACTCATAGGGGATACGGTGTCATTAGGAACTCATAGGGGATAGGGTGTCATTAGAGAACTCATAGGGGATAGGGTGTAATTTGGAACTCATAGGGGATAGGGTGTCATTAGAGAACTCATAGGGGATAGGGTGTCATTAGAGAACTCATAGGGGATAGGGTGTCATTAGAGAACTCATAGGGGATAGGGTGTCATTAGGAACTCATAGGGGATAGGGTGTCATTAGGAACTCATAGGGGATAGGGTGTCATTAGGAACTCATAGGGGATAGGGTGTCATTAAGAACTCATAGGGGATAGGGTGTCATTAGAGAACTCATAGGGGATAGGGTGTCATTAGGAACTCATAGGGGATAGGGTGTCATTAAGAACTCATAGGGGATAGGGTGTCATTAGAGAACTCATAGGGGATAGGGTGTCATTAGAGAACTCATAGGGGATAGGGTGTCATTAGGAACTCATAGGGGATAGGGTGTCATTAGGAACTCATAGGGAATAGGGTGTCATTAGGAACTCATAGGGGATAGGGTGTCATTAGGAACTCATAGGGGATAGGGTGTCATTAGAGAACTCTTAGGGGATAGGGTGTCATTAGGATCTCATAGGGGATAGGGTGTCATTAGGATCTCATAGGGGATAGGGTGTCATTAGGATCTCATAGGGGATAGGGTGTCATTAGGAACTCATAGGGGATAGGGTGTCATTAGGATCTCATAGGGGATAGGGTGTCATTAGAGAACTCATAGGGGATAGGGTGTCATTAGAGAACTCATAGGGGATAGGGTGTCATTAGAGAACTCATAGGGGATAGGGTGTCATTAGGAACTCATAGGGGACAGGGTGTCATTAGAGAACTCATAGGGGATAGGGTGTCATTAGAGAACTCATAGGGGATAGGGTGTCATTAGAGAACTCATAGGGGATAGGGTGTCATTAGGAACTCATAGGGGATAGGGTGTCATTAGAGAACTCATAGGGGATAGGGTGTCATTAGGAACTCATAGGGGATAGGGTGTCATTAGGAACTCATAGGGGATAGGGTGTCATTAGAGAACTCATAGGGGATAGGGTGTCATTAGAGAACTCATAGGGGATAGGGTGTCATTAGGATCTCATAGGGGATCGGGTGTCATTAGAGAACTCATAGGGGATAGGGTGTAATTAAGAACTCATAGGGGATAGGGTGTCATTAGGAACTCATAGAGGATAGGGTGTCATTAGGAACTCATAGGGAATAGGGTGTCATTAGAGAACTCATAGGGGATAGGGTGTCATTAGGAACTCATAGGGAATAGGGTGTCATTAAGATCTCACCACTGTGTTTCTTTCTCAATTCAACTCAGTGTGGATTGCTCTATACACACATCATAGTAGAGTAGAGAGACCACCTGGACAACAGCATCTCTAATGACCTGCTGTCTGAAGGGCTTTATCCACTGTGAGGATCACACCCCCATACACACATCACTCAGGAGATAAAATAACTGCCACAGGGGTCATTGTAGGTCAGTTACCGTGACCGTATTCTCGCCACATTGGCGATCAGGAGTCATGACAGCAGTCAAATTCCACTTGACCGTTTAGTCGTGGTAATTAGGCTTCTCCAAGCTCTGATACTGCTGATGGTCGTTAGACGACCAAACGTGCTAACTGCCTGGTACTCAACACTGTGTTGTCCCTCTAATCACTCTGACCAAACACCAAACAAATCTAACCAAATCACTTCATGAGAGCCCATGAGCTCATGTTGAGCAACATTTCTATAGGCTATGCAATTGAGTGAGAAAACAGTGTTGGCCTCTATTAAAAAGAGGAGGATCCCATCAGCTTTCTATAGGCTAGGCCAACTATATGTATTTCTCACCTTTCCTAATATTAAGCACATTGCTTCTCTTCAAACAGGAGTATAGCCTACATGATAGGCTTGACAATTATCCACGGGAAAAGCATCCTCCATTCACTACATAAGTGCATAGATGACATGTATTTTCCCCCTGCCCCTGTTCTGAGACAGGTGCATGATAATGGTCCGTTCTAAATCAAAACCAATTTCACACATGTTATTTAGTATATGTGTCACTGCCGTCGAAAGAACTGGACCAAAGCGCAGCGTGGTGAGAGTACATATTCCTTTTATTTAGAAATGACGCCGACAAAAACAATAAACAATACAAAAACGACCGTGAAGCTTAAGGGCTATGTGCCACAAACAAAGTTAACTTCCCACAAAGAAAGGAGGGAAAAGGGCTACCTAAGTATGGTTCCCCAATCAGAGACAACGATAGACAGCTGTCCCTGATTGAGAACCATACCCGGCCAAAACATAGAAATAAAAAATCATAGAAAACAAAAACATAGAATGCCCACCCCAAATCACACCCTGACCAAACCAAATAGAGACATAAAAAGTCTCTCTAAGGTCAGGGCGTGACAATATATCAAGACACAAGTAAATCAAGAATTGTCTGATGTGTGACACTATTAGCCTGTCACTTGTTAATGATATATTATCACTTGTGAATGATATATTATCACTTATGAATGATATATTATCACTTGTGAATGATATATTATCACTTGTGAATGATATATTATCACTTGTGAATGATATATTATCACTTGTGAATGATATATTATCACTTGTGAATGATATATTATCACTTGTGAATGATATATTATCACTTGTGAATAATATATTATCACTTGTGAATGATATATTATCACTTGTAAATGATATATCACTTGTGAATGATATATTATCACTTGTGAATTATATATTATCACTTGTTAAAGATATATTATCACTTGTGAATGATATATTATCACTTGTTAATGATGCCCAGCTGAAGGCAGGAAATAGTGCATGCTTTTTTTGGGCTACTTTTTCAAATCATAGTCGCTGTATGTACTGTTTGTAACGGATATCCTCTTCGTCTGAGGAGGAGTAGCAAGGATCGGACCAATGTGCAGCGTGGTAAGTGTCCATAATGAGATATTTAATAAATCCTCAGAACACTGAACAAAATAACAAAAGTACAAACAAACAACCGAAACAGTCCCTTATGGTGCAAACACTAACACAGGAAACAACCACCCACAAAACACAATAGAAAACAGGCTACCTAAATATGGCTCCCAATCAGAGACAATGACTGACACCTGCCTCTGATTGAGAACCATACTAGGCCAAACACATAGAAATATAACAACAGAACAAAACATAGAAAAACAACATAGAATGCCCACCCCAACTCACGCCCTGACCAACTAAAATAAAGACATAAAAAAGGAACTAAGGTCAGAATGTGACACTGTAGCCTAGCCCATAGGCCTGTATGTTTAGATTAGGTTTTTATCACATATATAGTGGCCAAATAACTTCTTAAATTTAAGCACATGAATCTGTTTTACAACGGGTGTAGAGCCTAACTGGCAAACATACATAGGCGTGAGTATCAAGTTTGGGAAGATAATTTTCACCATAAAAATGCACCTTTATAATAAAAGCATCACCTGCATAATTGCTTTTGTGGTCACTTTTGATAGCGGTGTTTTCCTGTGAATGGAGCATTCACACTTATAGCCTACTGCCGTGTGTGTTGCTGCACTTATAATGTGAAGAAATAGCCTAGTAGTTTATCAACATGTTCAACTAAACGTTTACATCTGTTGCGTCAGGCTCATTGCTTAAAACAAGTTTTTTTAATGCTAGTGGTTGTATTCATTTGGGATCGCATCCCATAACTGTCCCAGACTTTATTTGGAATATTTATTTATTGTACAGAATAGAATAGGTCAACTTTTTTTACTATGGGGGATAGTAGATTGACATAAGACTAGTGCTTTTGCTGTTCGTTAAGCCTACTCATCCTGTTGGCTGACGGAAAGTAAATGTGGACAGTTCTTCCAGAATCTTCAATATGAGCCTCGGAATTGGATAAGGACGCGTGCAGTTGCGTCCCGGATGTGTCTGTCTTCACTTAGCCTGTGAGAAAGACCCGCTCAAGTGAGGGAGAGACATGTGACGGAGAGGTGCTTTGGCATGCAGCCGGGAGAAGGGAATTCTAATTATTACATTCAGCCCAAGGGTACAACGGCCAGTAGCTGCAAAAGGCTTGTTTATTTTTAGGGGTCGTTATGGAAACATAAAGGGGATGCAGCCGGGAAATTGACGGCATCATCAAGTGCTTGTCAAATTTAGA
>NW_024059709.1:20000-32507 GCF_016432855.1 Salvelinus namaycush
TCTGTATTTGTGTTTCTTCTGTCACACAGCATGCCAAGCATAGAGCACATCTCAATGAAATGCCTTCTTCATGTCACTCAGTATCATGTGGTGGCATGCTGATTGTTTTAGACTGCGAACACAGACTTAATTCTCCCTGCGGGAGCTCCAATTACACAACAGTAGTTTCATAAAGATAGTTCATATTTAAGTTGAACATCTGCCTCCCTTCTGGCATGTCACTTAAAACGTGGTAGTAGAGGACTATACTGTATCTTTACTACAGTAGAGGACTATACACTATCTTTACTACAGTAGAGAACTATACTGTATCTTTACTACAGTAGAGGAATATACACTATCTTTACTACAGTAGAGGACTATACACTATCTTTACTACAGTAGAGGACTATACACTATCTTTACTACAGTAGAGGACTATACACTATCTTTACTACAGTAGAGGACTATACACTATCTTTACTACAGTAGAGGACTATACACTATCTTTACTACAGTAGAGGACTATACACTATCTTTACTACAGTAGAGGACTATACACTATCTTTACTACAGTAGAGGACTATACTTTATCTTTACTACAGTAGAGGACTATACACTATCTTTACTACAGTAGAGGACTATACACTATCTTTACCACAGTAGAGTACTATACACTATATTTACTACAGTAGAGGACTATACACTATCTTTACTACAGTAGAGGACTATACTGTATCTTTACTACAGTAGAGGACTATACACTCTCTTTACTACAGTAGAGGACTATACACTATCTTTACTACAGTAGAGGACTATACACTATCTTTACTACAGTAGAGGACTATACACTATCTTTACTACAGTAGAGAACTATACTGTATCTTTTCTACAGTAGAGGACTATACTGAATCTTTACTACAGTAGAGGACTATACACTCTCTTTACTACAGTAGAGGACTATACACTATCTTTACTACAGTAGAGAACTATACACTATCTTTACTACAGTAGAGGACTATACACTATCTTTACTAGAGTAGAGGACTATACACTATCTTTACTACAGTAGAGGACTATACACTATCTTTACTACAGTAGAGGACTATACACTATCTTTACTACAGTAGAGGACTATACTGATCTTTACTACAGTAGAGGACTATACACTATCTTTACTATAGTAGAGTACTATACACTATATTTACTACAGTAGAGGACTATACTGTATCTTTACTACAGTAGAGGACTATACACTATCTTTACTACAGTAGAGGACTATACTGTATCTTTACTACAGTAGAGGACTATACACTATCTTTACTACAGTAGAGGACTATACTGTATCTTTACTACAGTAGAGGACTATACACTATCTTTACTACAGTAGAGGACTATACACTCTCTTTACTACAGTAGAGGACTATACACTATCTTTACTACAGTAGAGGACTATATTATCTTTATTCACTTTCATATGCTGGGATCAAGTTACAAGTTACGCTAAATGTCATAAATGGCAGACCAAGCGTGTCAGTCAGTCCTGTGTGTGAGTGTTTTTGTATATGTGTGTGTTTGTGTGTGTTTGTATGTGGTGTGCATGCGTGCGAACGAGCGAGCGAGTGTGCAAACGTGTGTGTGTTTTTTTGTGTGTGTGTGTGCGCGTTTGTAGTGTGTGAAAACCGCCTGCATTGTGTCTTTAGCTAAGGTGTGTGTGTAACATCAACTCTACAACACAGTATCAAGTCATCTTGGTGCCTGTGGCGCCTTGCCTGATCTCCAATGTTGACTCTGACTGTCAGGCGAACAGAGGGGGGTTGGGACATCCACACACACACACACACACACACACACACACACACACACACACACACACACACACACACACACACACACACACACACACACACACACACACACACACACACACACACACACACACACACACACACACACAAACACACACTCCTTTCGTGATAGTGGATCTTGACTGTGGCTGTCAGGCGTAGCAGGGTCTGAGAAATCCATCTTTACTCTCTTTGATACGCTGGGACCAACTCAGCACTTTATACTAGATGTCATGATGGTTAGCAGACCAAGCGTGTTAGTCAGTCCCTGTGGGTGGGTTTCTGGGTTTCTGTATGTGTGTGTGTGTGTGTGTGTGTGTGTGTTTGTGTGTGTGTGTGTGTGTGTGTGTGTGTGTGTGTGTGTGTGTGTGTGTGTGTGTGTGTGTGTGTGTGTGTGTGTGTGTGTGTGTGTGTGTGTGTGTGTGTGTGTGTGTGTCTGAATGTGTGCTCTCACAGTCTCACAACAAGCTCTCACAGTCTCACTGCAGATTCTGACTTTTGTCCATAAACGTCAAGTTTGGAAGATTAAGTTTAGGCATTAATTCTGAATGGTTAAGTTTAGGCATTAATTCTGAATGGTTAAGTTTAGGCATTCATTCTGAATGGTTAAGTTTAGGCATTCATTCTGAATGGTTAAGTTTAGGCATTCATTCTGAATGGTTAAGTTTAGGCATTCATTCTGAATGGTTAAGTTAAGGCATTCATTCTGAATGGTTAAGTTTAGGCATTCATTCTGAATGGTTAAGTTTAGGCATTCATTCTGAATGGTTAAGGTAAAGGTTAGGAAAGTTTTAAAAACCCAACGTGTAAAACGACCTAGCAGTGGTTTTCACACGCCACTTTCAAGCTGAGGCTTACGCCCATCTGCCAGACACTTCCACAACGCCCAACCAAAACCCAAGCCTACTTGATGGTATTAGCGCTCACCGTTGCCCCCTAGTGGCCACTATTTAAGTCGTATTCCATACCTCCTGCTTACCTGAAAGGACGTCAAACATGTCTGTGCATCTTGAGCGACCTGGCTGTGCATGTAGACGGCTATGTAAACACAACAGCAGCGAGAGCGAAAGAGAGAGAGAGATGCTCTACGGTGAAAGTGTGTAGGTTTTTCTCCCTATCTGTGTTGTACGCAGGGTGAGGAGTACTCAGCCCGTGTAGATTTTGACTGTGTCCCAAATGGGACCCTATTCCCTATTGTGGAACCCTATTTCTTATATAGCCATAGGCCTCTGGTCAAAAGTAGTGCACTAAATAGAGAATAGGGGTCCCGGAGTGGCACAGCGGTCTAAGGCACTGCATGTTAGTGCTTGAGCAGTCACTACAGACACCCTGGTTCAAATCCAGGCTGTACACAACCGGCAGTGAGTGAGAGTCCCATAGGTGGCGCACAATTGGCCCAGCGTGGCCGGTGTAGACCGTCATTGTAAATAACAATGCATCGTCTAGTTAAATAAAGGTTACATTTAAAAAATGTAATTAACATTTTAAATAGTGTAACAATCTTTCAACTAAAGCTTGTACTTCCCTCCTAATGTTTCCGTAGCAACACATGATAACAGAGAAGATAACTGACTTGTAGACTCAAGGGGAAAACAGCGGTTTTGTGTTTGTTGTTCTCGCTGCTGTCTGGAAGTCTGAATGGAAGGTAGCATGCTGCTTCAGTTGGAGGTTTGTTGTTCTCGCTGCTGTCTGGAAGTCTGAATGGAAGGTAGCAGGCTGCTTCAGTTGGAGGTTTGTTGTTCTCGCTGCTGTCTGGAAGTCTGAATGGAAGGTAGCAGGCTGCTTCAGTTGGAGGTTTGTTGTTCTCGCTGCTGTCTGGAAGTCTGAATGGAAGGTAGCAGGCTGCTTCAGTTGGAGGTTTGTTGTTCTCGCTGCTGTCTGGAAGTCTGAATGGAAGGTAGCAGGCTGCTTCAGTTTGTGTTTGTTGTTCTCGCTGCTGTCTGGAAGTCTGAATTGAAGGTAGCAGGCTGCTTCAGTTGGAGGTTTGTTGTTCTCGCTGCTGTCTGGAAGTCTGAATGGATGGTAGCAGGCTGCTTCAGTTGGAGGTTTATTGTTCTCGCTGCTGTCTGGAAGTCTGAATGGATGGTAGCAGGCTGCTTCAGTTGGAGGTTTGTTGTTCTCGCTGCTGTCTGGAAGTCTGAATGGAGGGTAGCAGGCTGCTTCAGTTGGAGGTTTGTTGTTCTCGCTGCTGTCTGGAAGTCTGAATGGAAGGTAGCAGGCTGCTTCAGTTGGAGGTTTGTTGTTCTCGCTGCTGTCTGGAAGTCTGAATGGAAGGTAGCATGCTGCTTCAGTTGGAGGTTTGTTGTTCTCGCTGCTGTCTGGAAGTCTGAATGGATGGTAGCAGGCTGCTTCAGTTGGAGGTTTGTTGTTCTCGCTGCTGTCTGGAAGTCTGAATGGAAGGTAGCAGGCTGCTTCAGTTGGAGGTTTGTTGTTCTCGCTGCTGTCTGGAAGTCTGAATGGAAGGTAGCAGGCTGCTTCAGTTGGAGGTTTGTTGTTCTCGCTGCTGTCTGGAAGTCTGAATGGAAGGTAGCATGCTGCTTCAGTTGAAGGTTTGTTGTTCTCGCTGCTGTCTGGAAGTCTGAATGGAAGGTAGCATGCTGCTTCAGTTGAAGGTTTGTTGTTCTCGCTGCTGTCTGGAAGTCTGAATGGAAGGTAGCAGGCTGCTTCAGTTGGAGGTTTGTTGTTCTCGCTGCTGTCTGGAAGTCTGAATGGAAGGTAGCATGCTGCTTCAGTTGTAGGTTTGTTGTTCTCGCTGCTGTGTGGAAGTCTGAATGGAAGATAGCATGCTGCTTCAGTTGGAGGTTTGTTGTTCTCGCTGCTGTCTGGAAGTCTGAATGGAAGGTAGCATGCTGCTTCAGTTGAAGGTTTGTTGTTCTCGCTGCTGTCTGGAAGTCTGAATGGAAGGTAGTAGGCTGCTTCAGTTGAAGGTTTGTTGTTCTCGCTGCTGTCTGGAAGTCTGAATGGAAGGTGGCAGGCTGCTTCAGTTGGAGGTTTGTTGTTCTCGCTGCTGTCTGGAAGTCTGAATGGAAGGTAGCAGGCTGCTTCAGTTTGTGTTTGTTGTTCTCGCTGCTGTCTGGAAGTCTGAATGGAAGGTAGCAGGCTGCTTCAGTTGGAGGTTTGTTGTTCTCGCTGCTGTCTGGAAGTCTGAATGGAAGGTAGCAGGCTGCTTCAGTTGGAGGTTTGTTGTTCTCGCTGCTGTCTGGAAGTCTGAATGGAAGGTAGCAGGCTGCTTCAGTTGGAGGTTTGTTGTTCTCGCTGCTGTCTGGAAGTCTGAATGGAAGGTAGCAGGCTGCTTCAGTTGGAGGTTTGTTGTTCTCGCTGCTGTCTGGAAGTCTGAATGGAAGGTAGCATGCTGCTTCAGTTGGAGGTTTGTTGTTCTCGCTGCTGTCTGGAAGTCTGAATGGAAGGTAGCAGGCTGCTTCAGTTGGAGGTTTGTTGTTCTCGCTGCTGTCTGGAAGTCTGAATGGAAGGTAGCATGCTGCTTCAGTTGAAGGTTTGTTGTTCTCGCTGCTGTCTGGAAGTCTGAATGGAAGGTAGCAGGCTGCTTCAGTTGGAGGTTTGTTGTTCTCGCTGCTGTCTGGCAGTCTGAATGGAAGGTAGCATGCTGCTTCAGTTGGAGGTTTGTTGTTCTCGCTGCTGTCTGGAAGTCTGAATGGAAGGTAGCAGGCTGCTTCAGTTGGAGGTTTGTTGTTCTCGCTGCTGTCTGGAAGTCTGAATGGAAGGTAGCAGGCTGCTTCAGTTGGAGGTTTGTTGTTCTCGCTGCTGTCTGGAAGTCTGAATGGAAGGTAGCATGCTGCTTCAGTTGGAGGTTTGTTGTTCTAGCTGCTGTCTGGAAGTCTGAATGGAAGGTAGCAGGCTGCTTCAGTTGGAGGTTTGTTGTTCTCGCTGCTGTCTGGAAGTCTGAATGGAAGGTAGCATGCTGCTTCAGTTGAAGGTTTGTTGTTCTCGCTGCTGTCTGGAAGTCTGAATGGAAGGTAGCAGGCTGCTTCAGTTGGAGGTTTGTTGTTCTCGCTGCTGTCTGGAAGTCTGAATGGAAGGTAGCATGCTGCTTCAGTTGGAGGTTTGTTGTTCTCGCTGCTGTCTGGAAGTCTGAATGGAAGGTAGCATGCTGCTTCAGTTGAAGGTTTGTTGTTCTCGCTGCTGTCTGGAAGTCTGAATGGAAGGTAGCAGGCTGCTTCAGTTGAAGGTTTGTTGTTCTCGCTGCTGTCTGAAAGTCTGAATGGAAGGTGGCAGGCTGCTTCAGTTGGAGGTTTGTTGTTCTCGCTGCTGTCTGGAAGTCTGAATGGAAGGTAGCAGGCTGCTTCAGTTTGTGTTTGTTGTTCTCGCTGCTGTCTGGAAGTCTGAATGGATGGTAGCAGGCTGCTTCAGTTGGAGGTTTGTTGTTCTCGCTGCTGTCTGGAAGTCTGAATGGAAGGTAGCAGGCTGCTTCAGTTGGAGGTTTGTTGTTCTCGCTGCTGTCTGGAAGTCTGAATGGAAGGTAGCAGGCTGCTTCAGTTGGAGGTTTGTTGTTCTCGCTGCTGTCTGGAAGTCTGAATGGAAGGTAGCAGGCTGCTTCAGTTGGAGGTTTGTTGTTCTCGCTGCTGTCTGGAAGTCTGAATGGAAGGTAGCATGCTGCTTCAGTTGGAGGTTTGTTGTTCTCGCTGCTGTCTGGAAGTCTGAATGGAAGGTAGCAGGCTGCTTCAGTTGGAGGTTTGTTGTTCTCGCTGCTGTCTGGAAGTCTGAATGGAAGGTAGCATGCTGCTTCAGTTGAAGGTTTGTTGTTCTCGCTGCTGTCTGGAAGTCTGAATGGAAGGTAGCAGGCTGCTTCAGTTGGAGGTTTGTTGTTCTCGCTGCTGTCTGGAAGTCTGAATGGAAGGTGGCAGGCTGCTTCAGTTGGAGGTTTGTTGTTCTCACTGCTGTCTGGAAGTCTGAATGGAAGGTAGCAGGCTGCTTCAGTTTGTGTTTGTTGTTCTCGCTGCTGTCTGGAAGTCTGAATGGATGGTAGCAGGCTGCTTCAGTTGGAGGTTTTGTTGTTCTCGCTGCTGTCTGGAAGTCTGAATGGAGGGTAGCAGGCTGCTTCAGTTGGAGGTTTGTTGTTCTCGCTGCTGTCTGGAAGTCTGAATGGAAGGTAGCAGGCTGCTTCAGTTGGAGGTTTGTTGTTCTCGCTGCTGTCTGGAAGTCTGAATGGAAGGTAGCAGGCTGCTTCAGTTGGAGGTTTGTTGTTCTCGCTGCTGTCTGGAAGTCTGAATGGAAGGTAGCAGGCTGCTTCAGTTGGAGGTTTGTTGTTCTCGCTGCTGTCTGGAAGTCTGAATGGAAGGTAGCAGGCTGCTTCAGTTGGAGGTTTGTTGTTCTCGCTGCTGTCTGGAAGTCTGAATGGATGGTAGCAGGCTGCTTCAGTTGGAGGTGTGTTGTTCTCGCTGCTGTTTGGAAGTCTGAATGGAAGGTAGCAGGCTGCTTCAGTTTGTATTTGTTGTTCTCGCTGCTGTCTGGAAGTCTGAATGGATGGTAGCAGGCTGCTTCAGTTGGAGGTTTGTTGTTCTCGCTGCTGTCTGGAAGTCTGAATGGAAGGTAGCAGGCTGCTTCAGTTGGAGGTTTGTTGTTCTCGCTGCTTTCTGGAAGTCTGAATGGAAGGTAGCATGCTGCTTTAGTTGGAGGTTTGTTGTTCTCGCTGCTGTCTGGAAGTCTGAATGGAAGGTAGCAGGCTGCTTCAGTTGGAGGTTTGTTGTTCTCGCTGCTGTCTGGAAGTCTGAATGGAAGGTAGCATGCTGCTTCAGTTGGAGGTTTGTTGTTCTCGCTGCTGTCTGGAAGTCTGAATGGAAGGTAGCATGCTGCTTCAGTTGGATGTTTGTTGTTCTCGCTGCTGTCTGGAAGTCTGAATGGAAGGTAGCAGGCTGCTTCAGTTGGAGGTTTGTTGTTCTCGCTGCTGTCTGGAAGTTTGAATGGAAGGTAGCAGGCTGCTTCAGTTTGTATTTGTTTTTCTCGCTGCTGTCTGGAAGTATGAATGGATGGTAGCAGGCTGCTTCAGTTGGAGGTTTGTTGTTCTCGCTGCTGTCTGGAAGTCTGAATGGAAGGTAGCAGGCTGCTTCAGTTGGAGGTTTGTTGTTCTCGCTGCTGTCTGGAAGTCTGAATGGAAGGTAGCATGCTGCTTCAGTTGGAGGTTTGTTGTTCTCGCTGCTGTCTGGAAGTCTGAATGGAAGGTAGCAGGCTGCTTCAGTTGGAGGTTTGTTGTTCTCGCTACTGTCTGGAAGTCTGAATGGAAGGTAGCATGCTGCTTCAGTTGGAGGTTTGTTGTTCTCGCTGCTGTCTGGAAGTCTGAATGGAAGGTAGCATGCTGCTTCAGTTGGAGGTTTGTTGTTCTCGCTGCTGTCTGGAAGTCTGAATGGAAGGTAGCAGGCTGCTTCAGTTGGAGGTTTGTTGTTCTCGCTGCTGTCTGGAAGTCTGAATGGAAGGTAGCAGGCTGCTTCAGTTTGTGTTTGTTGTTCTCGCTGTTGTCTGGAAGTCTGAATGGAAGGTAGCATGCTGCTTCAGTTGGAGGTTTGTTGTTCTCGCTGCTGTCTGGAAGTCTGAATGGATGGTAGCAGGCTGCTTCAGTTGGAGGTTTGTTGTTCTCGCTGCTGTCTGGAAGTCTGAATGGATGGTAGCAGGCTGCTTCAGTTGGAGGTTTGTTGTTCTCGCTGCTGTCTGGAAGTCTGAATGGAAGGTAGCAGGCTGCTTCAGTTGGAGGTTTGTTGTTCTCGCTGCTGTCTGGAAGTCTGAATGGAAGGTGGCAGGCTGCTTCAGTTGGAGGTTTGTTGTTCTCGCTGTTGTCTGGAAGTCTGAATGGAAGGTATCAGGCTGCTTCAGTTTGTGTTTGTTGTTCTCGCTGCTGTCTGGAAGTCTGAATGGATGGTAGCAGGCTGCTTCAGTTGGAGGTTTGTTGTTCTCGCTGCTGTCTGGAAGTCTGAATGGAAGGTAGCATGCTGCTTCAGTTGAAGGTTTGTTGTTCTCGCTGTTGTCTGGAAGTCTGAATGGAAGGAAGCAGGCTGCTTCAGTTGGAGGTTTGTTGTTCTCGCTGCTGTCTGGAAGTCTGAATGGAAGGTAGCAGGCTGCTTCAGTTGGAGGTTTGTTGTTCTCGCTGCTGTCTGGAAGTCTGAATGGAAGGTAGCAGGCTGCTTCAGTTGGAGGTTTGTTGTTCTCGCTGCTGTCTGGAAGTCTGAATGGAAGGTAGCAGGCTGCTTCAGTTGGAGGTTTGTTGTTCTCGCTGCTGTCTGGAAGTCTGAATGGAAGGTAGCAGGCTGCTTCAGTTGGAGGTTTGTTGTTCTCGCTGCTGTCTGGAAGTCTGAATGGAAGGTAGCAGGCTGCTTCAGTTGGAGGTTTGTTGTTCTCGCTGCTGTCTGGAAGTCTGAATGGATGGTAGCAGGCTGCTTCAGTTGGAGGTTTGTTGTTCTCGCTGCTGTTTGGAAGTCTGAATGGAAGGTAGCAGGCTGCTTCAGTTTGTATTTGTTGTTCTCGCTGCTGTCTGGAAGTCTGAATGGATGGTAGCAGGCTGCTTCAGTTGGAGGTTTGTTGTTCTCGCTGCTGTCTGGAAGTCTGAATGGAAGGTAGCAGGCTGCTTCAGTTGGAGGTTTGTTGTTCTCGCTGCTGTCTGGAAGTCTGAATGGAAGGTAGCATGCTGCTTCAGTTGGAGGTTTGTTGTTCTCGCTGCTGTCTGGAAGTCTGAATGGAAGGTAGCAGGCTGCTTCAGTTGGAGGTTTGTTGTTCTCGCTGCTGTCTGGAAGTCTGAATGGAAGGTAGCATGCTGCTTCAGTTGGAGGTTTGTTGTTCTCGCTGCTGTCTGGAAGTCTGAATGGAAGGTAGCATGCTGCTTCAGTTGGAGGTTTGTTGTTCTCGCTGCTGTCTGGAAGTCTGAATGGAAGGTAGCAGGCTGCTTCAGTTGGAGGTTTGTTGTTCTCGCTGCTGTCTGGAAGTCTGAATGGAAGGTAGCAGGCTGCTTCAGTTTGTGTTTGTTGTTCTCGCTGCTGTCTGGAAGTCTGAATGGAAGGTAGCATGCTGCTTCAGTTGGAGGTTTGTTGTTCTCGCTGCTGTCTGGAAGTCTGAATGGATGGTAGCAGGCTGCTTCAGTTGGAGGTTTGTTGTTCTCGCTGCTGTCTGGAAGTCTGAATGGATGGTAGCAGGCTGCTTCAGTTGGAGGTTTGTTGTTCTCGCTGCTGTCTGGAAGTCTGAATGGAAGGTAGCAGGCTGCTTCAGTTGGAGGTTTGTTGTTCTCGCTGCTGTCTGGAAGTCTGAATGGAAGGTGGCAGGCTGCTTCAGTTGGAGGTTTGTTGTTCTCGCTGTTGTCTGGAAGTCTGAATGGAAGGTAGCAGGCTGCTTCAGTTTGTGTTTGTTGTTCTCGCTGCTGTCTGGAAGTCTGAATGGATGGTAGCAGGCTGCTTCAGTTGGAGGTTTGTTGTTCTCGCTGCTGTCTGGACGTCTGAATGGAAGGTAGCATGCTGCTTCAGTTGAAGGTTTGTTGTTCTCGCTGTTGTCTGGAAGTCTGAATGGAAGGAAGCAGGCTGCTTCAGTTGGAGGTTTGTTGTTCTCGCTGCTGTCTGGAAGTCTGAATGGAAGGTAGCAGGCTGCTTCAGTTGGAGGTTTGTTGTTCTCGCTGCTGTCTGGAAGTCTGAATGGAAGGTAGCAGGCTGCTTCAGTTGGAGGTTTGTTGTTCTCGCTGCTGTCTGGAAGTCTGAATGGAAGGTAGCAGGCTGCTTCAGTTGGAGGTTTGTTGTTCTCGCTGCTGTTTGGAAGTCTGAATGGAAGGTAGCAGGCTGCTTCAGTTTGTATTTGTTGTTCTCGCTGCTGTCTGGAAGTCTGAATGGATGGTAGCAGGCTGCTTCAGTTGGAGGTTTGTTGTTCTCGCTGCTGTCTGGAAGTCTGAATGGAAGGTAGCAGGCTGCTTCAGTTGGAGGTTTGTTGTTCTCGCTGCTGTCTGGAAGTCTGAATGGAAGGTAGCATGCTGCTTCAGTTGGAGATTTGTTGTTCTCGCTGCTGTCTGGAAGTCTGAATGGAAGGTAGCAGGCTGCTTCAGTTGGAGGTTTGTTGTTCTCGCTGCTGTCTGGAAGTCTGAATGGAAGGTAGCATGCTGCTTCAGTTGGAGGTTTGTTGTTCTCGCTGCTGTCTGGAAGTCTGAATGGAAGGTAGCATGCTGCTTCAGTTGGAGGTTTGTTGTTCTCGCTGCTGTCTGGAAGTCTGAATGGAAGGTAGCAGGCTGCTTCAGTTGGAGGTTTGTTGTTCTCGCTGCTGTCTGGAAGTCTGAATGGAAGGTAGCAGGCTGCTTCAGTTTGTGTTTGTTGTTCTCGCTGCTGTCTGGAAGTCTGAATGGAAGGTAGCATGCTGCTTCAGTTGGAGGTTTGTTGTTCTCGCTGCTGTCTGGAAGTCTGAATGGATGGTAGCAGGCTGCTTCAGTTGGAGGTTTGTTGTTCTCGCTGCTGTCTGGAAGTCTGAATGGATGGTAGCAGGCTGCTTCAGTTGGAGGTTTGTTGTTCTCGCTGCTGTCTGGAAGTCTGAATGGATGGTAGCAGGCTGCTTCAGTTGGAGGTTTGTTGTTCTCGCTGCTGTCTGGAAGTCTGAATGGATGGTAGCAGGCTGCTTCAGTTGGAGGTTTGTTGTTCTCGCTGCTGTCTGGAAGTCTGAATGGAAGGTAGCAGGCTGCTTCAGTTGGAGGTTTGTTGTTCTCGCTGCTGTCTGGAAGTCTGAATGGAAGGTAGCAGGCTGCTTCAGTTGGAGGTTTGTTGTTCTCGCTGTTGTCTGGAAGTCTGAATGGAAGGTAGCAGGCTGCTTCAGTTTGTGTTTGTTGTTCTCGCTGCTGTCTGGAAGTCTGAATGGATGGTAGCAGGCTGCTTCAGTTGGAGGTTTGTTGTTCTCGCTGCTGTCTGGAAGTCTGAATGGAAGGTAGCATGCTGCTTCAGTTGAAGGTTTGTTGTTCTCGCTGTTGTCTGGAAGTCTGAATGGAAGGAAGCAGGCTGCTTCAGTTGGAGGTTTGTTGTTCTCGCTGCTGTCTGGAAGTCTGAATGGAAGGTAGCAGGCTGCTTCAGTTGGAGGTTTGTTGTTCTCGCTGCTGTCTGGAAGTCTGAATGGAAGGTAGCAGGCTGCTTCAGTTGGAGGTTTGTTGTTCTCGCTGCTGTCTGGAAGTCTGAATGGAAGGTAGCAGGCTGCTTCAGTTGGAGGTTTGTTGTTCTCGCTGCTGTCTGGAAGTCTGAATGGAAGGTAGCAGGCTGCTTCAGTTGGAGGTTTGTTGTTCTCGCTACTGTCTGGAAGTCTGAATGGAAGGTAGCAGGCTGCTTCAGTTGGAGGTTTGTTGTTCTCGCTGCTGTCTGGAAGTCTGAATGGATGGTAGCAGGCTGCTTCAGTTGGAGGTTTGTTGTTCTCGCTGCTGTCTGGAAGTCTGAATGGAAGGTAGCAGGCTGCTTCAGTTTGTATTTGTTGTTCTCGCTGCTGTCTGGAAGTTTGAATGGAAGGTAGCAGGCTGCTTCAGTTTGTATTTGTTTTTCTCGCTGCTGTCTGGAAGTCTGAATGGATGGTAGCAGGCTGCTTCAGTTGGAGGTTTGTTGTTCTCGCTGCTGTCTGGAAGTCTGAATGGAAGGTAGCAGGCTGCTTCAGTTGGAGGTTTGTTGTTCTCGCTGCTGTCTGGAAGTCTGAATGGAAGGTGGCAGGCTGCTTCAGTTGGAGGTTTGTTGTTCTCGCTGTT
>NW_024059710.1:0-15000 GCF_016432855.1 Salvelinus namaycush
CTACTCCCTGGTCATCCCATCTTCTGATACTCAACTACACAGAGAACTACTACCTGGTCATCCCATCTTCTGATACTCAACTACACAGAGAACTACTACCTGGTCATCCCATCTTCTGATCCTCAACTACACAGAGAACTACTACCTGGTCATCTTCTGATCCTCAACTACACAGAGAACTGCTCCTGTGCCGGTGGAAGTACAGTAAAATAATGGCACGGGACTTATAAGCACATCTTGTCAGCCTACAGCCTATGGCATGGAGTATAGCCAGGTAACATACAGACGGACAAATCATATTCTGTTCTTCTGAAATACATACTCTTCATATCATATCAACTGTTCTGCCCGCGGCTATGGAACCCTGACCTGTTCACCGTACGTGCTACCTGTCCCAGACCTGCTGTTTTCAACTCTCTAGAGACAGCAGGAGCGGTAGAGATACTCTTAATGATCGGCTATGAAAAGCCAACTGACATTTACTAATGAGGTGCTGACTTGCTGCACCCTCGATAACTACTGTGATTATTATTATTTGACCCTGCTGGTCATTTATGAACATTTGAACATCTTGGCTATGTTCTGTTATAATCTCCACCCGGCACAGCCAGAAGAGGACTGGCCACCCCTCATAGCCTGGTTCCTCTCTAGGTTTCTTCCTAGGTTTTGGCCTTTCTAGGAAGTTTTTCCTAGCCACCGTGCTTCTACACCTGCATTGCTTGCTGTTTGGGGTTTTAGGCTGGGTTTCTGTACAACACTTTGTGATATCAGCTGATGTAAGAAGGCTTTATAAATACATTTGATTTGATAATGTTTCTTTAGACCTGACTAAAATAAATAATGCATTTATTGTGATGGTGTATATTACATTGATTTATTATACTTTTTTAAATGTAGATGTTCCATAGGCGTGAATCAGTGGCTTGTATGCATGGAGGCCTGGAGATGCTAAACTTGTTTATTTTAATTAATGGTAAATTCATTACCGTGAGAAAGGGGCATGACAATAACCGACTGACAAAATGTCATGACTGCCACAGCCCCAACTCTACACTGCCCTTTCCCAACCTGCCACAAAAGGAACACCTCCGTGAGAATACCGTTCATTAACTACAGCGCAGCTTTCAACACCTTAGTGCCCTCCACGCTCACGCTAAGGACCCTGGGACTGAACACTTCCCTCTAAGAACCCTGGGACTGAACACCTCCCTCTAAGAACCCTGGGACTGAACACCTCCCTCTAAGGACCCTGGGACTGAACACTTCCCTCTAAGGACCCTGGGACTGAACACCTCCCTCTAAGGACCCTGGGACTGAACACTTCCCTCTAAGAACCCTGGGACTGAACACTTCCCTCTAAGGACCCTGGGACTGAACACTTCCCTCTAAGGACCCTGGGACTGAACACTTCCCTCTAAGAACCCTGGGAGTGAACACCTACCTCTAAGGACCCTGGGACTGAACACTTCCCTCTAAGGACCCTGGGACTGAACACCTACCTCTAAGAACCCTGGGACTGAACACTTCCCTCTAAGGACCCTGGGACTGAACACTTCCCTCTAAGGACCCTGGGACTGAACACCTCCCTCTAAGGACCCTGGGACTGAACACTTCCCTCTAAGGACCCTGGGACTGAACACTTCCCTCTAAGGACCCTGGGACTGAACACTTCCCTCTAAGGACCCTGGGACTGAACACTTCCCTCTAAGAACCCTGGGACTGAACACCTCCCTCTAAGAACCCTGGGACTGAACACCTCCCTCTAAGGACCCTGGGAGTGAACACTTCCCTCTAAGAACCCTGGGACTGAACACTTCCCTCTAAGGACCCTGGGACTGAACACCTACCTCTAAGAACCCTGGGACTGAACACTTCCCTCTAAGGACCCTGGGACTGAACACTTCCCTCTAAGGACCCTGGGACTGAACACCTCCCTCTAAGGACCCTGGGAGTGAACACTTCCCTCTAAGAACCCTGGGACTGAACACTTCCCTCTAAGAACCCTGGGACTGAACACTTCCCTCTAAGGACCCTGGGACTGAACACTTCCCTCTAAGGACCCTGGGACTGAACACCTCCCTCTAAGGACCCTGGGACTGAACACCTCCCTCTAAGAACCCTGGGACTGAACACCTCCCTCTAAGGACCCTGGGACTGAACACCTCCCTCTGTAATTGGATTCCGGACTTCCTGAGGGGCCGCCCCCTCCAGGCTAGTCTTCCACCGGCTCTATACACACACTCACACATACTACACTGACACTCCAACACACACACATCCACTACATACTTACACAAAACACACACATGTATTTTGACGCCACACACAAACACACACACACTCTTTCACACTCGTCACGCTGCAGCTACTCTGTTTATTATCTATCCTGATTGCCTAGTCCCTTTTACCCCTACCTACAGTACACTCACCGAGCAGTTTATTAGGTACACCCCTTTTACCCCTACCTACAGTACACTCACCGACCAGTTTATTAGGTACCCCCCCCCCCTTTACCCCTACCTACAGTACACTCACCGACCAGTTTATTAGGTACCCCCCCCCCTTTACCCCTACCTACAGTACACTCACCGACCAGTTTATTAGGTACCCCCCCCCCCCCCCCCCCTTTTACCCCTACCTACAGTACACTCACCGACCAGTTTATTAGGTACCCCCCCCCCCTTTTAACCCTACCTACAGTACACTCACCGACCAGTTTATTAGGTACCCCCCCCCTTTTACCCCTACCTACAGTACACTCACCGACCAGTTTATTAGGTACACCCCCCCTTTTACCCCTACCTACAGTACACTCACCGACCAGTTTATTAGGTACCCCCCCCTTTTACCCCTACCTACAGTACACTCATCGACCAGTTTATTAGGTACCACCCCCCCCCCCCCCCTTTACCCCTACCTACAGTACACTCACCGACCAGTTTATTAGGTACCCCCCCCCCCTTTTACCCCTACCTACAGTACACTCACCGACCAGTATATTAGGTACACCCCCCCCCCCCCCCCTTTACCCCTACCTACAGTACACTCACCGACCAGTTTATTAGGTACAACCCCCCCCCCCCTTTTACCCCTACCTACAGTACACTCACCGACCAGTTTATTAGGTACCCCCCCCCCCCCTTTTACCCCTACCTACAGTACACTCACCGACCAGTTTATTAGGTACCCCCCCCCTTTTACCCCTACCTACAGTACACTCACCGACCAGTTTATTAGGTACCCCCCCCCTTTTACCCCTACCTACAGTACACTCACCGACCAGTTTATTAGGTACACCCCCCCTTTTACCCCTACCTACAGTACACTCACCGACCAGTTTATTAGGTACCCCCCCCTTTTACCCCTACCTACAGTACACTCACCGACCAGTTTATTAGGTACCACCCCCCCCCCCCCTTTACCCCTACCTACAGTACACTCACCGACCAGTTTATTAGGTACCCCCCCCCCCCCCCCTTTTACCCCTACCTACAGTACACTCACCGACCAGTTTATTAGGTACCCCCCCCCCCCCCCTTTTACCCCTACCTACAGTACACTCACCGACCAGTTTATTAGGTACACCCCCCCCCCCCCCCCCCCCTTTACCCCTACGTACAGTACACTCACCGACCAGTTTATTAGGTACACCCCCCCCCCCCTTTACCCCTACCTACAGTACACTCACCGACCAGTTTATTAGGTATCCCCCCCCCTTTACCCCTACCTACAGTACACTCACCGACCAGTTTATTAGGTACCCCCCCCCTTTACCCCTACCTACAGTACACTCACCGACCAGTTTATTAGGTACACCCCCCCCCCCCCCCCCCTTTACCCCTACCTACAGTACACTCACCGACCAGTTTATTAGGTACCCCCCCCCCCTTTACCCCTACCTACAGTACACTCACCGACCAGTTTATTAGGTACCCTCCCCCCCCCCCCTTTTACCCCTACCTACAGTACACTCACCGACCAGTTTATTAGGTACCCCCCCCCTTTTACCCCTACCTACAGTACACTCACCGACCAGTTTATTAGGTACCCCCCCCCCCTTTTACCCCTACCTACAGTACACTCACCGACCAGTTTATTAGGTACCCGCCCCCCCTTTTACCCCTACCTACAGTACACTCACCGACCAGTTTATTAGGTACCCCCCCCCTTTTACCCCTACCTACAGTACACTCACCGACCAGTTTATTAGGTACCACCCCCCCCCCCCCCTTTACCCCTACCTACAGTACACTCACCGACCAGTTTATTAGGTACCCCCCCCCCCCCTTTTACCCCTACCTACAGTACACTCACCGACCAGTTTATTAGGTACACCCCTCCCCCCCTTTACCCCTACCTACAGTACACTCACCGACCAGTTTATTAGGTACACCCCCCTCCCCCCCCCCTTTACCCCTACCTACAGTACACTCACCGACCTGTTTATTAGGTACAACCCCCCCCCCCCCCCCCCTTTACCCCTACCTACAGTACACTCACCGACCAGTTTATTAGGTACACCCCCCCCCCCCCCCTTTACCCCTACCTACAGTACACTCACCGACCAGTTTATTAGGTACCCCCCCCCCCCCCCCTTTACCCCTACCTACAGTACACTCACCGACCAGTTTATTAGGTACCCCCCCCCCCCTTTTACCCCTACCTACAGTACACTCACCGACCAGTTTATTAGGTACCCCCCCCCTTTACCCCTACCTACAGTACACTCACCGACCAGTTTATTAGGTACCCCCCCCCCCCCTTTACCCCTACCTACAGTACACTCACCGACCAGTTTATTAGGTACACCCCCCCCCCTTTACCCCTACCTACAGTACACTCACCGACCAGTTTATTAGGTACACCCCTTTTACCCCTACCTACAGTACACTCACCGACCAGTTTATTAGGTACCACCCCCCCCCCCTTTACCCCTACCTACAGTACACTCACCGACCAGTTTATTAGGTACCCCCCCCCCTTTTTACCCCTACCTACAGTACACTCACCGACCAGTTTATTAGGTACACCCCTTTTACCCCTACCTACAGTACACTCACCGACCAGTTTATTAGGTACCACCCCCCCCCCCTTTACCCCTACCTACAGTACACTCACCGACCAGTTTATTAGGTACCCCCCCCCTTTTTACCCCTACCTACAGTACACTCACCGACCAGTTTATTAGGAACACCCCCCCCCCCCCCCCCCCTTTACCCCTACCTACAGTACACTCACCGACCAGTTTATTAGGTACACCCCCCCCCCCCCCCCCTTTACCCCTACCTACAGTACACTCACCGACCAGTTTATTAGGTACACCCCCCCCCCCCCTTTACCCCTACCTACAGTACACTCACCGACCAGCTTATTAGGTACCCCCTCCCCCTTTTACCCCTACCTACAGTACACTCACCGACCAGTTTATTAGGTACCCCCCCCCATTCAAGAAAACGGATGGCTCCTCCAGACAGTGAGTCGTGTGGTCGTGTCTTGCTATATAAGGCAGACAGACAGACATCGAGGCATTCAGTTACGGTTTTGATTGAACATTTAAAATGGACAAAACGAGTGACCTAAGCGACTCTGAGTGTGGGTATGATGGTCGTTGTCAGGCGTGACGGATCCAGTGTCTCAGAAACATCCTCCTTCCTGGGCTTTTCACGCACGACAGTTTCGAGGGTTTTTACCCAGAATGGTGAGCAACAAACAAACAACCCTCCAGTCCAGCGGCAGTCCTGTGGGCGAAAACAGCTCGTTGATGAGCGAGGAGGAAGGAGAACGGCAGGAATGGTGCGAGCTGACAGGCGAGTTACAAACAGACAAACAATGGCGTAGTACACACACACACACTGATGTGCAGAATGACGTCTCGGAACGCACAACTCATCGATCCTCGTCAGGGATTGGCTGTTGCAGCAGATGACCACACCGGGTTCCCATCAGCTAAAAACAAGAAGAAGAAGAAGAGGCTCCAGTGGGAACGCCATCACCAACACTGGATAATTGAGAAGTGGAACAATCATTTCCTGGAACAGGACATCGATAAAGTCGACAGCTGTTGTATTCAGAGCATGTGACTATGGGTCTATGGGTTTAAAACAGCAACTCATATTTCCCCTACAGATGTGAGGGTGCTTCCCAAATGGCACCCTATTCCCTATGTAGTGCACTACTTCTGGTCTAAAGTAGTGCACTATGTAGGGAATAGGGCTCTGGTCTATAGTAGTACCACTATATAGGGAATAGGGCTCTGGTCTATAGTAGTACCACTATATAGGGAATAGGGTGCCATTTGGGACACAGACGAACAGTGAAATGCAATTAAGAGGTGCTACTCACATCACAGTACATCTCCTAGAGGATACACACACACACACACACACACAATAAAAAACAAACACAAGTCTCTGCTTGTCAGACCTCATCCATGGGGAGAGTGCTCGTAAATTACCTGTGTAGAATTATTGTAAAGTGTAAAGATGCAGCTGGGCAAATTAAGCAAATAGATTTACTCCACCCACTCTTGTATTCTGTCCAATATCCTCTTGCTACCTGCCTGCCCGCCTGTCCTGTTAGGCCCTCCCTCGTCTCCAACGCCTCTAGGGATGATAAAGTCCTGTTAGGCCCTCCCTCGTCTCCAACGCCTCTAGGGACGATACAGTCCTGTTAGGCCCTCCCTCGTCTCCAACGCCTCTAGGGACGATAAAGTCCTGTTAGGCTCTCCCTCGTCTCCAACGCCTCTAGGGATGATAAAGTCCTGTTAGGCCCTCCCTCGTCTCCAACGCCTCTAGGGATGATAAAGTCCTGTTAGGCCCTCCCTCGTCTCCAACGCCTCTAGGGATGATAAAGTCCTGTTAGGCTCTCCCTCGTCTCCAACGCCTCTAGGGATGATAAAGTCCTGTTAGGCTCTCCCTCGTCTCCAACGCCTCTAGGGATGATAAAGTCCTGTTAGGCCCTCCCTCGTCTCCAACGCCTCTAGGGATGATAAAGTCCTGTTAGGCTCTCCCTCGTCTCCAACGCCTCTAGGGATGATAAAGTCCTGTTAGGCCCTCCCTCGTCTCCAACGCCTCTAGGGATGATAAAGTCCTGTTAGGCTCTCCCTCGTCTCCAACGCCTCTAGGGATGATAAAGTCCTGTTAGGCCCTCCCTCGTCTCCAACGCCTCTAGGGATGATAAAGTCCTGTTAGGCTCTCCCTCGTCTCCAACGCCTCTAGGGATGATAAAGTCCTGTTAGGCTCTCCCTCGTCTCCAACGCCTCTAGGGATGATAAAGTCCTGTTAGGCCCTCCCTCGTCTCCAACGCCTCTAGGGATGATAAAGTCCTGTTAGGCTCTCCCTCGTCTCCAACGCCTCTAGGGATGATAAAGTCCTGTTAGGCCCTCCCTCGTCTCCAACGCCTCTAGGGATGATAAAGTCCTGTTAGGCTCTCCCTCGTCTCCAACGCCTCTAGGGATGATAAAGTCCTGTTAGGCCCTCCCTCGTCTCCAACGCCTCTAGGGATGATAAAGTCCTGTTAGGCTCTCCCTCGTCTCCAACGCCTCTAGGGATGATAAAGTCCTGTTAGGCTCTCCCTCGTCTCCAACGCCTCTAGGGATGATAAAGTCCTGTTAGGCCCTCCCTCGTCTCCAACGCCTCTAGGGATGATAAAGTCCTGTTAGGCTCTCCCTCGTCTCCAACGCCTCTAGGGATGATAAAGTCCTGTTAGGCCCTCCCTCGTCTCCAACGCCTCTAGGGATGATAAAGTCCTGTTAGGCCCTCCCTCGTCTCCAACGCCTCTAGGGACGATAAAGTCCTGTTAGGCCCTCCCTGGTCTCCAACGCCTCTAGGGACGATAAAGTCCTGTTAGGCCCTCCCTGGTCTCCAACGCCTCTAGGGACGATAAAGTCCTGTTAGGCCCTCCCTCATCTCCAACGCCTCTAGGGACGATAAAGTCCTGTTAGGCCCTCCCTCGTCTCCCATTGGGCAAATTAGATAATGACCATGTCTCCTGCTTCCTGTCTACAAGCAGAAGCTCAAACAGGAAGTACCCGTGACATGTTCCGTAGAGAAATGGTCCTCTGAATCGGAGGCTGCGCTACAGGACTGCTATGCTAGAGCTGACTGGAATATGGTCTGTGACTCCGCCGATAGCATTGACGAGTTAACAACCTCCGTCACTGGCTTCATTAGGATACGCATCGCCGACGTTGTCCCCAAAGTGAAGGTTTGCTGTTTCCCCAGTCAAAAGCTTTGCATTAACACAGAGGTTTGCACTAAAACCTAAAGGGACAAGGCTACTGCACACAGGGCTATCGCAGCCAACCCAGAGGCTACGGCTGAAGATACGAACAGGTACAAGAAGTCCCGCTACGTCCTCCGTAGAGCCATCAAACAAGCAAAAGGACAGCATAGGAACAGGGGTGGAATCGTATTATACAGGCTCTGATGCCCGACGCATGTGGCAGGGGCTACAGTCCATTACGGATTTCAAAGGAAGACCCAGCCGTCATCTACCAAAAGGCCTCTCTACCAGACAAATGTTATGCACACTTTGACAAAAAACACAGTGCATTAGGCCCCCCCCCCCCCCCCCCCCCCCCCCCCCCGGTGATCTCACTCGCCGAGGCCGACGTGTCGTAAGGCTTTAATCAGGTCAACACTCACAAGGCCGCGATGCCGGCCGGTATCCTAGGGCGCGTTTTCAGAGCACGCGAAGGAAACAGCTGGCAGGCATATTCATGTTAATTTTCAACCTGTCCTTGTCCCAGTCTGTAATCCCCACATCCTCAAGCTGACCATCCTCCTTCCTGTTCCCAAGAGCTCTTCAGGCTGCCTGCCACAATGACTACCGCCCTGTAGCACTCACAATCTGTGATCAGGAAGTGCTTTGAAAGGCTGGTTATGGCACACAGCAACTCCATCATCCCAGACGACCCTGGACCCACTCCGATTTGCATACCGCCCCATCAGATCCATTGACTACGCAATCTCAGTTGCAACTCCACACTGCCCTCCCCCACCTAGATAAGAGGAATACCTATGTGAGAATGCTGTTCATTAACTACAGAGCGTCTCCTCCAAGCTCATCACCAAGCTTGAGACCCTGGGACTGAACACCTCCCTCTGCATCTGGATGCTAGACTTCCTGCTAGGCTGGGCCCAGGTGGTGAGGGTAGGCAACGCTGACAGGGGTATGTGCTTAGTCCCCTCCTGTACTCCCTGTGTACCCACGACGACTCCAACCGATTCAACAAGTTATCTGACGGTGATAGGCCTAATCACCAGCGACGATGAGACAGCCTACAGAATTCAAGGCACACTTAACCAGCATGGCGACCACAGCATTCTGCAGCGATACGCCGTCCCATCTGGTTTGGGCTTAGTGGGACTATCATTTGTTTTTCAACAGGATAATGACCCAACACACCTCCAGGCTGTGTAAGGGCTATTTGACCAAGAAGGAGAGTGATGGAGTGCTGCATCAGATAACCTGACCTCCACAATCACCCGACTTCAACCCAAATTGAGATGGTTTGGGATGAGTTGTACCGCAGAGTGAAGGAAAAGCACACAACAAGTCCTCAGCATATGTGGGAACTCCTTCAAGACTGTTGGAAAAGCATTACAGGTGAAGCTGGTTGAGAGAATGCCAAGAGTGTGCAAAGCTGTCATCAAGGCAAAGGGTGGCTATTTGAAGAATCTCAAATATAAAATATATTTTGATTTGTTTAACACTTGTTTTGGTTACTACATGATTCCATATGTGTTATTTCATAGTTTTGTTGTCTTCACTATTATTCTACAATGTAGAAAATAGTAAAATAAAGAAAAACCCTTGAATAGGGGTTCTAAAACTTTTGACCGGTAGTGTATATCGTATATTATATATATTGTGTATATCTATATCATATATTATCTCTATTGTCTATATCTTTATCATATATTATCTCTATTGTCTATATCTATATCATATATTATCTCTATTGTCTATATCTATATCATATATTATCTCTATTGTCTATATCTATATCATATATTATCTCTATTGTCTATATTGTATCTATTATATATATTGTCTATATCTATATCGTATATTATATATATTGTCTATATCTATATTGTACATACATATTGTACATATCTATGGTATCTATTAAATATATATTTCTACCTTCCCTTCATTACCTTTTCTCACTCACACTCAACATCAATTTTCCCCCACAAGCTATTTTATTTATTTATTTTATTTAACTTTTATTTAAATAGACAAGTCAGTTAAGAACAAATGATTATTTACAATGACGGCCTACCATAAGGTAAAAGGCCTCCTGCGGACCGGGGATGGGATAAATATATATATATAGGACAAAACACACATCACAACAAGAGAGACAACACAACACTACATAAAGAGAGACCTAAGACAACAACATAGCAAGGAAGCAACACAACATAACAACTACATGGTACTAATATTATTGGTCACAGACAACAGCACAAAGGGAAAGAAGGTAGAGACAACAATACATCACACAAAGCAGCCACAACTGTCAGTAAGAGTGTCCATGATTGGAGTGTTGAATGAAGAGATGGAGATAAAATAGTCCACTTAGAGTTTTTGTTGCAGCTCGTTCCAGTCGCTAGCTGCAGCGAAATGAAAAGAACGAGCTATAATATTGGATATGTTAATCCTAGCAAGGTTTTAAATATATTTTTGTGTAAAGTAAGCTCTATATATTGCATATATCTGTACTATCATTTCTGCATTATAACTGTATATATTCAGATTAAAAACTAAAATGGACTACATGGATTCATGAAATATGGCATTAATTCAACCTGTCAATCAATAATTATTCGAAGGCGTTGCGTAGTCCACGGATTACGGTACATACCTTTGCGCGCGAAATCCTGTTGTCATACCTTTACGGTAAATGTGTAGGATTCTGTTGGGGGACTGTAGTCAGCGTGATGTTTTGCGAGAGACACACTGCCTTGGATTTTTAAACAATTGTAAGGAAAGTTCATTGTCAACAAGGTAAGGCGCTCGAAAAACAACTACGTTTACAACGTTTTAAATAGAATAGGTGTTCGTGGTGTTATTGTGGGTACGTTATATTATGAAACTTTACAACGTTTCATTTATAGACACGAGTGCAGTGGACTGACGATTTATGTAAACAATGTTGTATTTTTGCACACATGACTTAACTTTCATACAGACTGGGCGACGTGTGCTAAATGATTGCATTTCCGCATTGAACAACTGGAAAATATATATCAAATCTTCCTAACTATTACAGAGAAAATATCTTTGTTGATAGGTTTTCATTGATTTCAACATTTTATTTAGCTTTTCATCCGCATTTGGCTGTTGTCTCGCATGTGTAGGATACAGTACACTTGTTTGCTGTTATCCTGTAATTGTATGGCTAATTCTTACTATGGAGAAGCGTCTACTCTTTACTACACCACACTACGCAGCCTGAATTGTTGTCTTTCCCACTTGTCTTAGAACAGCCAGGAGGCAGATAGCTCCGGGTTAATGTGGTATGTCCTCCTTGTCCCCCTTCTCGTCCTCCTCCTCCTTGTCCTCCTCCTCTCATCCACATCCAATGATGTTGGACAGCTGCGCCTATACATTAACACTATACAGTCATCACATAATGTCAGGTACATTAACCAAGCATCCGACCCTTTTTATAAATTTTCTCCTAAAATTACATACCCAAATCTAACTACGTGTAGCTCAGGACCTGAAGCAAGGATATGCATATTCTTGATACCGTTTGAAAGGAAACACTTTGAAGTTTGTGTGAATGTGAAATTAATGTAGTAGAATATAACACAATAGATCTGGTAAAAGATAATACAAAGAAAAAAAACATGAGTTTTTTTCAATATCTTTGTACCATTTTTGAAATGCAAGAGAAAGGCCATAATGTATTATTCCAGCCCAGGTGCAATTTAGACTTTGGCCACTAGACAGCAGCAGTGTATGTGCAACGTTTTAGACTGATCCAATGAACCATTGCATATATATTCCAAATGTCTGCTGTTCAGGTATGACGAGGATTTCGCACGCAAAAGTATGTACCGTAATCCGTAGATTCCTTTTAGTCGGGTAGTGAGTCGTGCCTCTCCTTTTAGTCGGGTAGTGAGTCGTGCCTCTCCTTTTAGTCGGGTAGTGAGTCGTGCCTCTCCTTTTAGTCGGGTAGTGAGTCGTGCCTCTCCTTTTAGTCGGGTAGTGAGTCGTGCCTCTCCTTTTAGTCGGGTAGTGAGTCGTGCCTCTCCTTTTAGTCGGGTAGTGAGTCGTGCCTCTCCTTTTAGTCGGGTAGTGAGTCGTGCCTCTCCTTTTAGTCGGGTAGTGAGTCGTGCCTCTCCTTTTAGTCGGGTAGTGAGTCGTGCCTCTCCTTTTAGTCGGGTAGTGAGTCGTGCCTCTCCTTTTAGTCGGGTAGTGAGTCGAGCCTCTCCTTTTAGTCGGGTAGTGAGTCGTGCCTCTCCTTTTAGTCGGGTAGTGAGTCGCTCCTCTCCTTTTAGTCGGGTAGTGAGTCGCGCCTCTCCTTTTAGTCGGGTAGTGAGTCGCGCCTCTCCTTTTAGTCGGGTAGTGAGTCGCGCCTCTCCTTTTAGTCGGGTAGTGAGTCGCGCCTCTCCTTTTAGTCGGGTAGTGAGTCGCGCCTCTCCTTTTAGTCGGGTAGTGAGTCGCGCCTCTCCTTTTAGTCGGGTAGTGAGTCGCGCCTCTCCTTTTAGTCGGGTAGTGAGTCGCGCCTCTCCTTTTAGTCGGGTAGTGAGTCGCGCCTCTCCTTTTAGTCGGGTAGTGAGTCGCGCCTCTCCTTTTAGTCGGGTAGTGAGTCGCGCCTCTCCTTTTAGTCGGGTAGTGAGTCGCGCCTCTCCTTTTAGTCGGGTAGTGAGTCGCGCCTCTCCTTTTAGTCGGGTAGTGAGTCGCGCCTCTCCTTTTAGTCGGGTAGTGAGTCGCGCCTCTCCTTTTAGTCGGGTAGTGAGTCGCGCCGCTCCTTTTAGTCGGGTAGTGAGTCGCGCCGCTCCTTTTAGTCGGGTAGTGAGTCGCGCCGCTCCTTTTAGTCGGGTAGTGAGTCGCGCCGCTCCTTTTAGTCGGGTAGTGAGTCGCGCCGCTCCTTTTAGTCGGGTAGTGAGTCGCGCCGCTCCTTTTAGTCGGGTAGTGAGTCGCGCCGCTCCTTTTAGTCGGGTAGTGAGTCGCGCCTCTCCTTTTAGTCGGGTAGTGAGTCGCGCCTCTCCTTTTAGTCGGGTAGTGAGTCGCGCCGCTCCTTTTAGTCGGGTAGTGAGTCGCGCCGCTCCTTTTAGTCGGGTAGTGAGTCGCGCCGCTCCTTTTAGTCGGGTAGTGAGTCGCGCCGCTCCTTTTAGTCGGGTAGTGAGTCGCGCCGCTCCTTTTAGTCGGGTAGTGAGTCGCGCCGCTCCTTTTAGTCGGGTAGTGAGTCGCGCCGCTCCTTTTAGTCGGGTAGTGAGTCGCGCCTCTCCTTTTAGTCGGGTAGTGAGTCGCGCCTCTCCTTTTAGTCGGGTAGTGAGTCGCGCCTCTCCTTTTAGTCGGGTAGTGAGTCGCGCCTCTCCTTTTAGTCGGGTAGTGAGTCGCGCCTCTCCTTTTAGTCGGGTAGTGAGTCGCGCCGCTCCTTTTAGTCGGGTAGTGAGTCGCGCCGCTCCTTTTAGTCGGGTAGTGAGTCGCGCCGCTCCTTTTAGTCGGGTAGTGAGTCGCGCCGCTCCTTTTAGTCGGGTAGTGAGTCGCGCCGCTCCTTTTAGTCGGGTAGTGAGTCGCGCCTCTCCTTTTAGTCGGGTAGTGAGTCGCGCCTCTCCTTTTAGTCGGGTAGTGAGTCGCGCCGCTCCTTTTAGTCGGGTAGTGAGTCGCGCCGCTCCTTTTAGTCGGGTAGTGAGTCGCGCCGCTCCTTTTAGTCGGGTAGTGAGTCGCGCCGCTCCTTTTAGTCGGGTAGTGAGTCGCGCCTCTATAAGTAGTGCCCTATATAGGGAATATTGTTCCATTTGGGACGCATCCAAACAGTTGCAATTTCTGAGATTGTCACAGTGTAGGCTACTGTTGGACCATGCTGAGCGGAGTCCTTTCATTGGTTACATCTCAAATCAATGTCCCTTTGTGAGACTGGCTGTTACTGTGACTGGGAGTGAAGTCATACTACATTATCCCCCCATTTTTCAGGGCTTTATAGCTCTCTCTGCTGTTCACCCTCTCTGTTCAGGGCTTTATAGCTCTCTCTGTTGTTCATCCTCTCTGTTCAGGGCTTTATAGCTCTCTGCTGTTCATCCTCACTGTTCAGGGCTTTATAGCTCTCTCTCTCTGCTGTTCACCCTCTCTGTTCAGGGCTTTATAGCTCTCTCTGCTGTTCACCCTCTCTGTTCAGGGCTTTATAGCTCTCTCTGCTGTTCACCCTCTCTGTTCAGGGCTTTATAGCTCTCTGCTGTTCACCCTCTCTGTTCAGGGCTTTATAGTTATCTCTGCTGTTCACCCTCTCTGTTCAGGGCTTTATAGCTCTCTCTGCTGTTCACCCTCTCTGTTCAGGCCTTTATAGCTCTCTCTGCTGTTCATCCTCGCTGTTCAGGGCTTTATAGCTCTCTGCTGTTCACCCTCACTGTTCAGGGCTTTATAGCTCTCTTTGCTGTTCACCCTCACTGTTCGGGGCTTTTATAGCTCTCTCTGTTGTTCACCCTCACTGTTCAGGGCTTTATAGCTCTCTCTGCTGTTCACCTTCACTGTTCAGGGCTTTATAGCTCTCTCTGCTGTTCATCCTCACTGTTCAGGGCTTTATAGCTCTCTCTGTTGTTCACCCTCTCTGTTCAGGGCTTTATAGCTCTCTCTGCTGTTCGTCCTCACTGTTCAGGGCTTTATAGCTCTATCTGCTGTTCACCCTCACTGTTCAGGGCTTTATAGCTCTCTCTCTCTGCTGTTCACCCTCTCTGTTCAGGGCTTTATAGCTCTCTCTCTGCTGTTCACCCTCTCTGTTCAGGGCTTTATAGCTCTCTCTGCTGTTCACTCTCA
>NW_024059710.1:20000-32490 GCF_016432855.1 Salvelinus namaycush
ACTCCATCCCAGACCCAAACAGCATGGTCTCATCATGGTTAAAGAGGGTGTTACTGGGCGGGCCAGAACTCTATCCCAGACCCAAACAGCATGGTCTCATCATGGTTAAAGAGGGTGTTACCTGGCGGGCCAGAACTCCATCCCAGACCCAAACAGCATGGTCTCATCATGGTTAAAGAGGGTGTTACCTGGCGGGCCAGAACTCCATCCCAGACCCAGACCCAAACAGCGTGGTCTCATCATGGTTAAAGAGGGTGTCACCGGGCGGGCCAGAACTCCATCCCAGACCCAAACAGCATGGTCTCATCATGGTTAAAGAGGGTGTTACCGGGCGGGCCAGAACTCCATCCCAGACCCAAACAGCATGGTCTCATCATGGTTAAAGAGGGTGTTACTGGGCGGGCCAGAACTCCATCCCAGACCCAAACAGCATGGTCTCATCATGGTTAAAGAGGGTGTTACCGGGCGGGCCAGAACTCCATCCCAGACCCAAACAGCATGGTCTCATCATGGTTAAAGAGGGTGTTACCTGGCGGGCCAGAACTCCATCCCAGACCCAGACCCAAACAGAACTTAAACTAAAAGGGGAATTATCATCATTTTCACAATATTATTCCAACCTCATAGTGTGGATATATACACTGAGTTTACAAAACATTAGGAACACCTCCCTCCTTTTTGTCCTCAGAACAGCCTCAACTTATCGGGTCATGGACTCTACAAGGTGTTGAAAGGGTTCCACAGGGATGCTGACCCATGTTGACTCCAATGCTTCCCACAGTTGTGTCAAGTTGGCTGGATGTCCTTTGGGTGGTGGAATGTTCTTGATACACACAGGAAACTATTGAGCATGGAAAACCCAGCAGCGTTGCCGTTCTTGACACAAACCGGTGTTCCTGGCACCTACTACCATACCCCGTTCAAAGGCACTTCAATATTTTGTCTTTCCCATTCACTCTCTGAATGGCACACATACACAATCCATGTCTCAATTGTCTCAAGGCTTAAAAATCCTTCTTTAACCTGTCTCCTCCTCTTCATCTACACTGACAGAAGTGGATTTAACAAGTTGACCTCAATAAGGGATCGTATCTTTCACCTGGATTCACCTGGTCAGTCTGTGTCATGGAAAGAGCAGGTGTTCCTAATGTTTTGTCCACTCAGTGTACATTACTACCGACCTACCAGTGTGAATGTGGGTTAGAACCGGACCAACTAAAATACTTGTGATCTCTGCTTAGGCTAGTAGTTGTGTAGTCACTGCCCTTTACAAAGGTCTTTATCATTCAGACAGGAGGACGTATCAATTCAAGTGCTGCTAGTTTTACCACTTGACAAACCTATTGAGAGTCATGTAGTGACTGTGTAGTGCTGTGTGGCATCTCTCTCTCTCTCTCTCTCTCTCTCTCTCTCTCTCTCTCTCTCTCTCTCTCTCTCTCTCTCTCTCTCTCTCTCTCTCTCTCTCTCTCTCTCTCTCTCTCTCTCTCTCTCTCTCTCTCTCTCTCTCTCTCTCTCTCTCTCTCTCTCTCTCTCTCTCTCTCTCTCTCTCTCTCTCTCTCTCTCTCTCTCTCTCTCTCTCTCTCTCTCTCTGTGTCAATTCAATTCAAGGGGCTTTATTGGCATGGGAAACATGTGTTAACATTGCCAAAGCAAGTGAGGAATATAATATACAAAAGTGAAATAAACAATACAAATTAACAGTAAACATTACACATACAGAAGTTTCAAAACAATAAAGACATTACAAATGTCATATTATATATATACAGTGTTGTGACAATGTACAAATGGTTAAAGTACACAAGGGAAAATAAATAAGCATAAATATGGGTTGTATTTACAATGGTGTTTGTTCTTCACTGGTTGCCCTTTTCTTGTGGCAACAGGTCACAAATCTTGCTGCTGTGATGGCACACTGTGGAATTTCATCCAGTAGATATGGGAGTTTATCAGAATCGGGTTTGTTTTCGAATTCTTTGTGGATCTGTGTAATCTGAGGGAAATATGTCTCTCTAATATGGTCATACATTGGGCAGGAGGTTAGAAAGTGCAGCTCAGTTTCCACCTCATTTTGTGGGCAGTGAGAGCCATCTTCTCTTGAGAGCCATGTCTGCCTACGGCGGCCTTTCTCAATAGCAAGGCTATGCTCACTGAGTCTGTACATAGTCAAAGCTTTCCTTAAGTTTAGGTCAGTCACAGTGGTCAGGTATTCTGCCACTGTGTCCTCTCTGTTTAGGGCCAAATAGCATTCTAGTTTGCTCTGTTTTTTTGTTAATTCTTTCCAATGTGTCAAGTAATTATCTTTTTGTTTTCTCATGATTTGGTTGGGTCTAATTGTGCTGTTGTCCTGGGGCTCTGTGGGGTGTGTTTGTGTTTGTGTCTGTCTCTCTCTCTGTCTCTCTCTCTGTCTCTGTCTCTCTGTCTCTTTCTCTCTGTCTCTGTCTCTCTGTCTCTGTCTCTGTCTCTCTGTCTCTCTGTCTCTCTGTCTCTCTGTCTCTCTGTCTCTGTCTCTCTGTCTCTCTGTCTCTCTGTCTCTCTGTCTCTCTGTCTCTCTGTCTCTCTGTCTCTCTGTCTCTGTCTCTCTGTCTCTGTCTCTCTCTGTCTCTCTCTGTCTCTGTCTCTGTCTCTCTCTGTCTCTGTCTCTGTCTCTCTCTGTCTCTGTCTCTCTCTGTCTCTGTCTCTCTCTGTCTCTGTCTCTCTCTGTCTCTGTCTCTCTCTGTCTCTCTCTGTCTCTGTCTCTCTGTCTCTGTCTCTCTCTGTCTCTGTCTCTCTCTGTCTCTCTCTTTCTCTGTCTCGCTCTCTTTATCTCTCTCTGTCTCTCTCTCTTTCTCTGTCTCGCTCTCTTTATCTCTCTCTGTCTCTCTGTCTCTCTCTCTCTCTTATTTCTCTCTTTTCATGTCTCTCTCTCTCTCTCTCCATATTGATCTCTCTCTTTCCATCTTTATCTCTCTCTCTTTTCATATCTATCTCTCTCTTTCCATCTTTATCTCTCTCTCTTTTCATATCTATCTCTCTCTCTCTGGTAAAGTCTCTCTTTGACACCCTCTCTCTCTGTCTCTCTATTTCTCTGAGGTGTTGGTAATGTTGTCAGGTGAATCACGAGGTGTCTGCCAGGATGTCGGTGCTTGGCAGACCTGTTATTCTGACCGGTTTTGAAGGCTCTCTGAGGAGAGTGAAGTGTGACTGTGTTAGTGAGAGAGAGAAGTTGCTGATACTGTGTGTGGATTAACCCTGTCCACTGGTGTGAGACAGAGAATAGGTAACCGAATGGCCAGCAGAGCAGACTGACCGAATGGCCAGCAGAGCAGACTGACCGAATGGCCAGCAGAGCAGACTGACCGAATGGCCAGCAGAGCAGACTGACCGGATGGCCAGCAGAGCAGACTGACCGAATGGCCAGCAGAGCAGACTGACCGAATGCCATTTGTATTAATTAAGGATCCCCATTAGTTCCTGCCAAGGCAGCAGCTACTCTTCCTGGGGTTTATTATGGATCCCCATTAGTTCCTGCCAAGGCAGCAGCTACTCTTCCTGGGGTTTATTACGGATCCCCATTAGTTCCTGCCAAGGCAGCAGCTACTCTTCCTGGGGTTTATTATGGATCCCCATTAGTTCCTGCCAAGGCAGCAGCTACTCTTCCTGGGGTTTATTATGGATCCCCATTAGTTCCTGCCAAGGCAGCAGCTACTCTTCCTGGGGTTTATTATGGATCCCCATTAGTTCCTACCAAGGCAGCAGCTACTCTTCCTGGGGTTTATTATGGATCCCCATTAGTTCCTGCCAAGGCAGCAGCTACTCTTCCTGGGGTTTATTATGGATCCCCATTAGTTCCTGCCAAGGCAGCAGCTACTCTTCCTGAGGTTTATTATGGATCCCCATTAGTTCCTACCAAGGCAGCAGCTACTCTTCCTGGGGTTTATTATGGATCCTCATTAGTTCCTGCCAAGACAGCAGCTACTCTTCCTGGGGTTTATTATGGATCCCCATTCGTTCCTGCCAAGGCAGCAGCTACTCTTCCTGAGGTTTATTATGGATCCCCATTAGTTCCTGCCAAGGCAGCAGCTACTCTTCCTGGGGTTTATTATGGATCCCCATTAGTTCCTGCCAAGGCAGCAGCTACTCTTCCTGGGGTTTATTATGGATCCTCATTAGTTCCTGCCAAGGCAGCAGCTACCCCTCCTGGGGTTTATTATGGATCCCCATTAGTTCCTGCCAAGGCAGCAGCTACTCTTCCTGGGGTTTACTATGGATCCCCATTAGTTCCTGCCAAGGCAGCAGCTACGCTTCCTGGGGTTTACTATGGATCCCCATTAGTTCCTGCCAAGGCAGCAGCTACTCTTCCTGGGGTTTATTATGGATCCCCATTAGTTCCTGCCAAGGCAGCAGCTACTCTTCCTGGGGTTTATTATGGATCCCCGTTAGTTCCTGCCAAGGCAGCAGCTACTCTTCCTGGGGTTTATTATGGATCCCCGTTAGTTCCTGCCAAGGCAGCAGCTACTCTTCCTGGGGTTTATTATGGATCCCCGTTAGTTCCTGCCAAGGCAGCAGCTACCCCTCCTGGGGTTTATTATGGATCCCCATTAGTTCCTGCCAAGGCAGCAGCTACTCTTCCTGGGGTTTACTATGGATCCCCATTAGTTCCTGCCAAGGCAGCAGCTACGCTTCCTGGGGTTTACTATGGATCCCCATTAGTTCCTGCCAAGGCAGCAGCTACTCTTCCTGGGGTTTATTATGGATCCCCATTAGTTCCTGCCAAGGCAGCAGCTACTCTTCCTGGGGTTTATTATGGATCCCCGTTAGTTCCTGCCAAGGCAGCAGCTACTCTTCCTGGGGTTTATTATGGATCCCCGTTAGTTCCTGCCAAGACAGCAGCTACTCTTCCTGGGGTTTATTACGGATCCCCATTAGTTCCTGCCAAGGCAGCAGCTACTCTTCCTGGGGTTTATTATGGATCCCCATTAGTTCCTGCCAAGGCAGCAGCTACTCTTCCTGGGGTTTATTATGGATCACCATTAGTTCCTGCCAAGGCAGCAGCTACTCTTCCTGGGGTCCAGCAACGTTAAGGCAGTTCTATGCAGTTTAAAAGAATACATGACGTTACATTTCATAAGACTTTTCACAACACATTAAGTGTGTTCCCTCAGGCCACTACTCTACTATCATATATCTACAACACATTAAGTGTGTTCCCTCAGGCCACTACTCTACTATCACGTATCTACAACACAAAATACACGTGTATGTGTGTGTAGAGTGCGTGTCTTATCGTGTGTATGTGTGTGTGTCTGTGTGTGTGTGTGTGTCCCTTCACAGTCCCCGCTGTTCCATAAGTTGTATTTTAATCTGTTTTCTAAATGATTCTCCTGCTTGCATCAGTTACCTGATGTGGAACTAAGTTCCATGTAGTCATGGCTCTATGTAGTACTGTGCCAATTGTCATTTTCCGAGGTCCCTCTTTGTAGCAGCTGACCACACGACTGAACAGTAGTCCAGGTGTGACAAAACTAGAGCCTGTCAGACCTGCCTTGTTGATAGTGCTGTTTAAAAAAGCAGAGCTTTTATTATGGACAGACTTCTCCCCATCTAGTTACTGTTGTATCAACATGTTTTGACCAGGACAGTTTACAATCCGGGTTACTCCAAGCAGTTTAGTCAACTCAACCTGCTCCATTTCCACATGATTTATTACCAGATTTAGTTGAGGTTTAGGGTTTAAGTGAATGATTTGTTCCCAAATACAAGGCTTTTATTTTTTGAAATATTTAGGACTAACTTATTCCTTGCCTCCCATTCTGAAACTAACTGCAGCTCTTTGTTAAGTGTTGAGCAGTCATTTCAGTCGCTGTGGTAGCTGACGTGTGTAGTGTGGAGTCATCCGCATGTATAGACACTCTGGCTTTACCTAAGGCCAGCAGCATGTCATTAGTAAAGGTTTTAAAATATTTTTTGATTCCGTCTGGGGTCACATGTACTAAACGTTATGGATGAAGACGTTAGCAAGACCAGGGGTCGTGGGTTTGGTTCCGTCTGGGGTCACGTGTACTAAACATTATGGATAAAGACGTTAGCAAGACCAGGGTCGTGGGTTTGGTTCCGTCTGGGGTCACGTGTACTAAACGTTATGGATGAAGACGTTAGCAAGACCAGGGGTCGTGGGTTTGGTTCCGTCTGGGGTCACGTGTACTAAACGTTATGGATAAAGACGTTAGCAAGACCAGGGTCGTGGGTTTGGTTCCGTCTGGGGTCACGTGAACTAAACGTTATGGATAAAGACGTTAGCAAGACCAGGGTCGTGGGTTTGGTTCCGTCTGGGGTCACGTGTACTAAACGTTATGGATAAAGACGTTAGCAAGACCAGGGGTCGTGGGTTTGGTTCCGTCTGGGGTCACGTGAACTAAACGTTATGGATAAAGACGTTAGCAAGGCCAGGGGTCGTGGGTTTGGTTCCGTCTGGGGTCACGTGTACTAAACGTTATGGATGAAGACGTTAGCAAGACCAGGGTCGTGGGTTTGGTTCCGTCTGGGGTCACGTGTACTAAACGTTATGGATGAAGACGTTAGCAAGACCAGGGTCGTGGGTTTGGTTCCGTCTGGGGTCACGTGTACTAAACGTTATGGATGAAGACGTTAGCAAGGCCAGGGGTCGTGGGTTTGGTTCTGTCTGGGGTCACGTGTACAAGGCGTTAGCAAGGCCAGGGTCGTGGGTTTGGTTCCGTCTGGGGTCACGTGTACAAGGCGTTAGCAAGGCCAGGGTCGTGGGTTTGGTTCTGTCTGGGGTCACGTGTACAAGGCGTTAGCAAGGCCAGGGTCGTGGGTTTGGTTCTGTCTGGGGTCACGTGTACAAGGCGTTAGCAAGACCAGGGTCGTGGGTTTGGTTCCGTCTGGGGTCACGTGTACTAAACGTTATGGATGAAGACGTTAGCAAGGCCAGGGGTCGTGGGTTTGGTTCCGTCTGGGGTCACGTGTACTAAACGTTATGGATAAAGACGTTAGCAAGACCAGGGGTCGTGGGTTTGGTTCCGTCTGGGGTCACGTGTACTAAACGTTATGGATAAAGACGTTAGCAAGACCAGGGTCGTGGGTTTGGTTCCGTCTGGGGTCACGTGTACTAAACGTTATGGATAAAGACGTTAGCAAGGCCAGGGTCGTGGGTTTGGTTCCGTCTGGGGTCACGTGTACTAAACGTTATGGATGAAGACGTTAGCAAGACCAGGGTCGTGGGTTTGGTTCCGTCTGGGGTCACGTGTACTAGACGTTATGGATAAAGGCGTTAGCAAGGCCAGGGTCGTGGGTTTGGTTCCGTCTGGGGTCACGTGTACTAAACGTTATGGATAAAGGCGTTAGCAAGGCCAGGGTCGTGGGTTTGGTTCCGTCTGGGGTCACGTGTACTAAACGTCATGGATGAAGGCGTTAGCAAGACCAGGGTCGTGGGTTTGGTTCCGTCTGGGGTCACGTGAACTAAACGTTATGGATGAAGGCGTTAGCAAGACCAGGGTCGTGGGTTTGGTTCCGTCTGGGGTCACGTGTACTAAACGTTATGGATAAAGGCGTTAGCAAGACCAGGGGTCGTGGGTTTGGTTCTGTCTGGGGTCACGTGTACTAAACGTTATGGATAAAGGCGTTAGCAAGGCCAGGGGTCGTGGGTTTGGTTCCGTCTGGGGTCACGTGTACTAAACGTTATGGATAAAGGCGTTAGCAAGGCCAGGGGTCGTGGGTTTGGTTCCGTCTGGGGTCACGTGTACTAAACGTTATGGATGAAGGCGTTAGCAAGACCAGGGGTCGTGGGTTTGGTTCCGTCTGTGGTCACGTGTACTAAACGTTATGGATGAAGACGTTAGCAAGGCCAGGGGTCGTGGGTTTGGTTCTGTCTGGGGTCATGTGTACTAAACGTTATGGATAAAGGCGTTAGCAAGGCCAGGGGTCGTGGGTTTGGTTCCGTCTGGGGTCACGTGTACTAAACGTTATGGATGAAGACGTTAGCAAGGCCAGGGGTCGTGGGTTTGGTTCCGTCTGGGGTCACGTGTACTAAACGTTATGGATGAAGACGTTAGCAAGGCCAGGGGTCGTGGGTTTGGTTCCGTCTGGGGTCACGTGAACTAAACGTTATGGATAAAGACGTCTGCTACAATGACATGTTCACTTCACCCTGGAAGATGCCTCTTCAGTCAGTCAGACGTTTATGAGACGTCATTGGTCCCAGATTTCTGTTTCAAGAGGAGATTCACCTGCATGCCTCTTCAGTCCCTCTTTCCCTCCTCTTCCTCACTCCCCTCCCTATCTCCTTCCCCTCCCTATCTCCTTCCCCTCCCTCTCTGCCTCTCTCCCTCTCTGCCTCCTTCCCCTCCCTCTCTGCCTCCTTCCCCTCCCTACCTACCTCCTTCCCCTCCCTCTCTGCCTCCCTATCTCCTTCCCCTCCCTCTCCTTCCTCTCCCTCTCCTTTCATTTCAATGAATTTCCTTCCCCTCCCTACCTCCTTCCTTCCCTCCCTCCCTCCCTCCCTCCCTCTCTGCCTCCCTCCCTCCCCCCCTACCTGGAGCTAGTGTTTATTATCAGGTGTGGGTGTGTCGGGTGGTATCCAGATGTTCCTTCTCTCATACCGAAAATAAAAACACAAAGACAATTAGACGTCTATTACCAGAATGCTAACAACATTAGCATAAGTAATATAGAATTTCAATGGAGGCTGCTAACTAAATATGCTAATGAGCAGAAACAAAAATAAACAAATTGCAAAGACAGGCAGTCTAGCTTAAAAAGTTTTACATACTTTTGTATATATAGTGTATGTGGACACCCCTTCAAATGAGTGGATTCGACTATTTCAGCCACACCCGTTTGCTGACAGGTGTATAAAATCGAGCACACAGCCATGCAATCTCCATAGACAAAACTTGGCAGCTGAATGGCCCTTACTGAAGAGCTCAGTGACTTTCAACGTGGCACCGTCATAGGATGCCACCTTTCCAACAAGTCAGTTCATCAAATATCTGCCCTGCTGGAGCTGCCCCGGTCAACTGGAAGTGCTGTTATTGTGAAGTGGAAACATCTCGGAGCAACAACGGCTGAGCCTTGAAGTGGTAGGCCACACACGCCCACAGAACGCGACCGCCAAGTGCTGAAGTGCATAGCGAGTAATAATCGTCTGCTCTCGGTTGCAACACTCACTACCGAGTTCCAAACTGCCTCAGGAAGCAACGTCAGCACAATAACTGTTAGTCGAGAGATTCATGAAAGGGTTTCCATGGCTGAGCAGCCGCACACAAGCCTAAGATCACCATGTGCAATGCCAAGCGTTGGCTGGAGTGGTGTAAAGCTCACCGCCATTGGACTCTGGAGCAGTGGAAATGCTTTCTCTGGAGTGATGACTCACGCTTCACCATCTGGCAGTCCGATGGACAAATCTGGGTTTGTCTGTTGGAACGCTACCTGTCCCGATGCATAGTGCCAACTGTAAAGTTTAATGACAGCTTTCTATTCTCCATACAGTATGGCTGGATGGTAGTGGCTATACTTCACACTGTTAAACCAACCAATGACAGCCTTCTATTCTCAATACAGTATGGCTGGATGGTAGTGGTTATACGTCACACTGTTAAACCAACCAATGACAGCCTTCTATTCTCCATACAGTATGGCTGGATGGTTATACGTCACACTGTTAAACCAACCAATGACAGCCTTCTATTCTCCATACAGTATGGCTGGATGGTAGTGGTTATACGTCACACTGTTAAACCAACTAATGACAGCCTTCTATTCTCCATACAGTATGGCTGGATGGTAGTGGCTATACGTCACACTGTTAAACCAACTAATGACAGCCTTCTATTCTCCATACAGTATGGCTGGATGGTAGTGGTTATACGTCACACTGTTAAACCAACTAATGACAGCCTTCTATTCTCCATACAGTATGGCTGGATGGTAGTGGTTATACGTCACACTGTTAAACCAACTAATGACAGCCTTCTATTCTCCATACAGTATGGCTGGATGGTAGTGGTTATACGTCACACTGTTAAACCAACTAATGACAGCCTTCTATTCTCCATACAGTATGGCTGGATGGTAGTGGCTATACGTCATACTGTTAAACCAACTAATGACAGCCTTCTATTCTCCATACAGTATGGCTGGATGGTAGTGGCTATACGTCACACTGTTAAACCAACTAATGACAGCCTTCTATTCTCCATACAGTATGGCTGGATGGTAGTGGTTATACGTCACACTGCTGAACCAACTAATGACAGCCTTCTATTCTCCATACAGTATGGCTGGATGGTAGTGGTTATACGTCACACTGTTAAACCAACTAATGACAGCCTTCTATTCTCCATACAGTATGGCTGGATGGTAGTGGTCATACGTCACACTGTTAAACCAACTAATGACAGCCTTCTATTCTCCATACAGTATGGCTGGATGGTAGTGGTTATACGTCACTGTTAAACCAACTAATGACAGCCTTCTATTCTCCATACAGTATGGCTGGATGGTAGTGGCTATACGTCACACTGTTAAACCAACTAATGACAGCCTTCTATTCTCCATACAGTATGGCTGGATGGTAGTGGTTATACGTCACACTGTTAAACCAACTAATGACAGCCTTCTATTCTCCATACAGTATGGCTGGATGGTAGTGGTTATACGTCACACTGTTAAACCAACTAATGGCCGCCTTCTATTCTCCATACAGTATGGCTGGATGGTAGTGGTTATATGTCACTGTTAAACCAACTAATGGCCGCCTTCTATTCTCCATACAGTATGGCTGGATGGTAGTGGTTATATGTCACTGTTAAACCAACTAATGACAGCCTTCTATTCTCCATACAGTGTGGCTGGATGGTAGTGGTTATACGTCACTGTTAAACCAACTAATGACAGCCTTCTATTCTCCATACAGTATGGCTGGATGGTAGTGGTTATACATCACACTGTTAAACCAACCAATGACAGCCTTCTATTCTCCATACAGTATGGCTGGATGGTAGTGGTTATACGTCACTGTTAAACCAACCAATGACAGCCTTCTATTCTCCATACAGTATGGCTGGATGGTAGTGGTTATACGTCACACTGTTAAACCAACCAATGACAGCCTTCTATTCTCCATACAGTATGGCTGGATGGTAGTGGCTATACGTCACACTGTTAAACCAACCAATGACAGCCTTCTATTCTCCATACAGTATGGCTGGATGGTAGTGGTTATACGTCACACTGTTAAACCAACTAATGACAGCCTTCTATTCTCCATACAGTATGGCTGGATGGTAGTGGTTATACGTCACACTGTTAAACCAACTAATGACAGCCTTCTATTCTCCATACAGTATGGCTGGATGGTAGTGGCTATACGTCACACTGTTAAACCAACTAATGACAGCCTTCTATTCTCCATACAGTATGGCTGGATGGTAGTGGTTATACGTCACACTGTTAAACCAACTAATGACAGCCTTCTATTCTCCATACAGTATGGCTGGATGGTAGTGGCTTATACGTCACACTGTTAAACCAACTAATGACAGCATTTTTATTCTCCATACAGTATGGCTGGATGGTAGTGGTTATAAAACGTCACACTGTTAAACCAACTAATGACAGCCTTCTATTCTCCATACAGTATGGCTGGATGGTAGTGGCTATACGTCACACTGTTAAACCAACTAATGACAGCCTTCTATTCTCCATACAGTATGGCTGGATGGTAGTGGTTATACGTCACACTGTTAAACCAACTAATGACAGCCTTCTATTCTCCATACAGTATGGCTGGATGGTAGTGGTTATACGTCACACTGTTAAACCAACTAATGACAGCCTTCTATTCTCCATACAGTATGGCTGGATGGTAGTGGTTATACGTCACACTGTTAAACCAACTAATGACAGCCTTCTATTCTCCATACAGTATGGCTGGATGGTAGTGGTTATACGTCACACTGTTAAACCAACTAATGACAGCCTTCTATTCTCCATACAGTATGGCTGGATGGTAGTGGCTATACGTCACACTGTTAAACCAACTAATGACAGCCTTCTATTCTCCATACAGTATGGCTGGATGGTAGTGGTTATACGTCACACTGTTTAAACCAACCTAATGACAGCCTTCTATTCTCCATACAGTATGGCTGGATGGTAGTGGTTATACGTCACACTGTTAAACCAACTAATGACAGCCTTCTATTCTCCATACAGTATGGCTGGATGGTAGTGGTTATACGTCACACTGTTAAACCAACTAATGACAGCCTTCTATTCTCCATACAGTATGGCTGGATGGTAGTGGTTATACGTCACACTGTTAAACCAACTAATGACAGCCTTCTATTCTCCATACAGTATGGCTGGATGGTAGTGGTTATACGTCACACTGTTAAACCAACTAATGACAGCCTTCTATTCTCCATACAGTATGGCTGGATGGTAGTGGTTATACGTCACACTGTTAAACCAACTAATGACAGCCTTCTAT
>NW_024059711.1:2500-27500 GCF_016432855.1 Salvelinus namaycush
GGTTTAACCTTCCAGGAGTTTCCAAAGTGGGTGGAGTCGACCTCTAGCTGGTTGTTGCTGCTTAGAAGGTCGTTGTTCACGTTTCCATCATAGTTGCCACACAGACCACACACACGCTCCTACACACACACACACACACACACACACACACACACACACACACACACACACACACACACACACACACACACACACACACACACACACACACACACACACAGAAATAAATATACAGAATCATGGAGACAGTTATGAAGTGCAGTATAATAGCAGTATAATCGTATGTATGGTATGGTAGAATAGTAGCAGTGTAGTAGTATAATAGCATATTAGTGTAGTAGTAGTATAGTAGTAGTATATTTGTGTAATAGTAGTAACATATTAGTATAGCAGTAGTATATTTGTGTCATAGTATTATACCAGTAGTATATTTGTGCAGTAGTTGTATAGCAGTAGTATATGTGTGTGGTGGTAGTATAGTGGCAGTATAGTAGTAAATTAGTGTCGGGTGGTATAGCAGTAGTAGTAGACATAGTATGGTAGTAGTAGTAGTAGAGTAGTGTAGTTGTATAGCAGCACATTAGTGTAGTAGTAGTATTGTTGTAGTAGTATAGTGGAAGTAAATTAGTAGTGTATTGTAGTAGTATAGTAGTAGTGGTATAGTAGCAGTAGTAGTGTAGTAGTCCTCCAGCATATTAATATAGTAGTACTAGTAGTAGTAGGAGGAGTAGATCATTATTATTAGTAGTAGTTTAGTAGTTTAGTAGTAGTAGTAGTAGTAGTAGTAGTAGTAGTAGTAGTAGTAGTAGTAGTAGTAGGAGTAGATCATTATTATTAGTAGTAGTTTAGTAGTTTAGTAGTAGTAGTAGTAGTAGTAGTAGTAGTAGTAGGAGGAGGAGAAGATCATTATTATTATTAGTAGTTTATTAATATTATTATTAGTAGTAGTATACCAGTAGTGTAGTAATAGTAGTGGTATTAGAGCAGTAGTAGTGGTGTAGTAGGAGTAATTGTGTATTAGTAGTGGTATAGAAGTATTGTCTTAGTATTATTATTATTAGTAGTAGTTTATTAATATTAGTAGTATTAGTAGTATACTAGTAGTATAGCAGTAGTAGTAGTGGTATTACAGTAGTCGTAGTAGTAGTAGTAGTAGTAGTAGTAGTAGTGGTGTAGTAGAAGTACTTGTGTAGTAGTAGTATAACAGTAGTAGTATATAGTGGTCGTAGTGGTATTAGAGCAGTAGTAGTGGTGTAGTAGGAGTAATTGTGTATTAGTAGTAGTATAGAAGTACTGTCTTATTATTATTAGTAGTAGTAGTAGTTTATTAATATTAATAATATTAGTAGTATAGTAGTAGTATAGCAGTAGTAGTAGTGGTATTACAGTAGTAGTAGTAGTAGTAGTAGTAGTGGTGTAGTAGAAGTAATTGTGTAGTAGTAGTATAAAAGTAGTAGTAGTATATAGCAGTACTAGTATAACAGTACAGTAGTAGTATGGTGGTAGTATAGCAGTAGTAGTATAGTAGTAGTATTGTAGTGATAGTATAAAAGTACATTAGTAGTATAGTATTATTATAGTATCAGTATTACCCTGTACTGTGAGGAGATGTGTACCAGCAGGCGGGTCCCCAGGTCCCAGCTGATAGAGATGTGTTTCCCCAGCAGCAGGATGAAGAACTGACCAGAGCGAATGATCTCCACCTCAACACCCTTCATCACTGGCTTCTTCATCCTCACCTGGAGAGAGAGGGGGGGGGGGGGTTAAATGTGTGTGTGTGTGTGTGTGTGTGTGTGTGTGTGTGTGTGTGTGTGTGTGTGTGTGTGTGTGTGTGTGTGTGTGTGTGTCTGTGTGTGTCTGTGTGTATGTGTCTGTGTGTGTGTGTGTGTGTGTGTGTCTGTGTGTGTGTGTGTGTGTGTGTGTGTATGTGTGTGTGTGTGTGTGTGTGTGTGTGTGTGTGTGCGCGCGTGTGTGTGTGTGTGTGTGTGTGCGTGTGTGACCTGTCCGTTCTCCATAGTTATGAGTCCTCCCTGGTAGTAGACTGTAACAGCTTTAGCACAGCGATGACCTACGACCCCACAGGCCTCATTCTCCACAAGCACCCTGAATGACCCCTCGTCTCCTCCACACTGGTCCTGGAGAAATAGACGTGGAGAGAGAAAGAGTGGGAGGTGGTGGGAGGGAGAGAGAGATGAAATGATAAAATATACAGACAACAAATTCCAATTGGCTGTGCTTAAATTATTTAACATCATCCTTAGCTCTGGCATCTTTCCCAATATTTGGAACCAAGGACTGATCACCCCAATCCACAAATTTGAACCCAATAACTACTGTGGGATATACATAAACAGCAACCTTGGGAAAATCCGCTGCATTATCACAGCAGACGTGTACATTTCCTCAGTGAAAACAATGTACTGAGCAAATGTCAAATTGGCTTTTTACCAAATTACCGTACGACAGCTCACGTGTTCACTCTCCACACCCTATTTACAAACATACAAACCGAATCAAAGGCAAAGTCTTCTCATGATTTATTGATTTCAAAAAGCTTTTGACTCAATTTGGCACGAGGGTCTACTATACAATTGATGGAAAGTGGTGTTGGTGGAAAAACATACGACATTATAAAATCCATGTACACAAACAACAAATGTGCAGTTAAAATTGGCAAAAACCACACACATTTCTTTCCACAGGGCCGTGGGGTGAGACAGGGCCGTGGGGTGAGACAGGGCCGTGGGGGGAGACAGGGCCGTGGGGGGAGACAGGGCCGTGGGGTGAGACAGGGCCGTGGGGTGAGACAGGGCCGTGGGGTGAGACAGGGCCGTGGGGGGAGACAGGGCCGTGGGGGGAGACAGGGCCGTGGGGTGAGACAGGGCCGTGGGGTGAGACAGGGCCGTGGGGGGAGACAGGGCCGTGGGGGGAGACAGGGCCGTGGGGGGAGACAGGGCCGTGGGGGGAGACAGGGCCGTGGGGGGAGACAGGGCCGTGGGGGGAGACAGGGCCGTAGGGGGAGACAGGGCCGTAGGGGGAGACAGGGCCGTGGGGTGAGACAGGGCCGTGGGGGGAGACAGGGCCGTGGGGGGAGACAGGGCCGTGGGGGGAGACAGGGCCGTGGGGTGAGACAGGGCCGTGGGGGGAGACAGGGCCGTGGGGGGAGACAGGGCCGTAGGGGGAGACAGGGCCGTGGGGTGAGACAGGGCCGTGGGGGGAGACAGGGCCGTAGGGGGAGACAGGGCCGTGGGGGGAGACAGGGCCGTGGGGGGAGACAGGGCCGTGGGGTGAGACAGGGCCGTGGGGTGAGACAGGGCCGTGGGGGGAGACAGGGCCGTGGGGGGAGACAGGGCCGTGGGGGGAGACAGGGCCGTGGGGTGAGACAGGGCCGTGGGGGGAGACAGGGCCGTAGGGGGAGACAGGGCCGTAGGGGGAGACAGGGCCGTGGGGGGAGACAGGGCCGTGGGGGGAGACAGGGCCGTGGGGGGAGACAGGGCCGTGGGGGGAGACAGGGCCGTGGGGGGAGACAGGGCCGTGGGGGGAGACAGGGCCGTGGGGTGAGACAGGGCCGTGGGGGGAGACAGGGCCGTGGGGGGAGACAGGGCCGTGGGGGGAGACAGGGCCGTGGGGGGAGACAGGGCCGTAGGGGGAGACAGGGCCGTAGGGGGAGACAGGGCCGTGGGGTGAGACAGGGCCGTGGGGGGAGACAGGGCCGTGGGGGGAGACAGGGCCGTGGGGTGAGACAGGGCCGTGGGGGGAGACAGGGCCGTGGGGGGAGACAGGGCCGTAGGGGGAGACAGGGCCGTGGGGTGAGACAGGGCCGTGGGGGGAGACTGGGCCGTAGGGGGAGACAGGGCCGTGGGGGGAGACAGGGCCGTGGGGGGAGACAGGGCCGTGGGGGGAGACAGGGCCGTGGGGGGAGACAGGGCCGTGGGGGGAGACAGGGCCGTGGGGTGAGACAGGGCCGTGGGGGGAGACAGGGCCGTAGGGGGAGACAGGGCCGTGGGGGGAGACAGGGCCGTGGGGGGAGACAGGGCCGTGGGGGGAGACAGGGCCGTGGGGGGAGACAGGGCCGTGGGGGGAGACAGGGCCGTGGGGGGAGACAGGGCCGTGGGGGAGACAGGGCCGTAGGGGGAGACAGGGCCGTGGGGTGAGACAGGGCCGTGGGGGGAGACAGGGCCGTGGGGGGGAGACAGGGCCGTGGGGGGAGACAGGGCCGTGGGGTGAGACAGGGCCGTGGGGGAGACAGGGCCGTAGGGGGAGACAGGGCCGTGGGGTGAGACAGGGCCGTGGGGGGAGACAGGGCCGTAGGGGGAGACAGGGCCGTGGGGGGAGACAGGGCCGTGGGGGGAGACAGGGCCGTGGGGGGAGACAGGGCCGTGGGGGGAGGCAGGGCCGTGGGGGGAGACAGGGCCGTGGGGGGAGACAGGGCCGTGGGGTGAGACAGGGCCGTGGGGGGAGACAGGGCCGTGGGGGGAGACAGGGCCGTGGGGGGAGACAGGGCCGTGGGGTGAGACAGGGCCGTGGGGGGAGACAGGGCCGTGGGGGGAGACAGGGCCGTAGGGGGAGACAGGGCCGTGGGGGGAGACAGGGCCGTGGGGGGAGACAGGGCCGTGGGGTGAGACAGGGCCGTGGGGTGAGACAGGGCCGTGGGGTGAGACAGGGCCGTGGGGTGAGACAGGGCCGTGGGGTGAGACAGGGCCGTGGGGGGAGACAGAGCCGTGGGGTGAGACAGGGCCGTGGGGTGAGAGAGGGCCGTGGGGTGAGACAGGGCCGTGGGGTGAGACAGGGCCGTGGGGTGAGACAGGGCCGTGGGGTGAGACAGGGCCGTGGGGTGAGACAGGGCCGTGGGGTGAGACAGGGCCGTGGGGTGAGAGAGGGCCGTGGGGTGAGACAGGGCCGTGGGGGGAGAAAGGGATGCAGCTTAAGCCCCACTGTCTTTAACATACAGTTGAAGTCAGAAGTTTACATACACCTTAGCCAAATACATTTAAACTCCGTTTTTCACAATTCCTGACATTTAATCTAGCTAAAAATTCCCTGTTGTAGTTCAGTTAGGATCACCACTTTATTTTAAGAATGTGAAATGTCAGAACAATAGTAGAGAGAATTATTTATTTCAGATTTTATATCTTTCATCACATTCCCAGTAGGTCAGAAGTTTACATATACTCAATTAGTATTTGGTAGCATTGCTGTTAAATTGTTTAACTTGGGACAAATGTTTCGGGTAGCCTCCAAAATAAGCCTCCTTGCTCGCACACGCTTTTTCAGTTCTGCCCACTAATTTTCTATGGGATTGAGGTCAAGGGCTTTGTGATGGCCACTCCAATACCTTGACTTTGTTGTCATTAATAAATTTTGCCACAACTTTGGAAGTATGCTTGGGGTCATTGTCCATTTATAAGACCCATTTGCGACCAAGTTTTAACTTCCTGACTGGTGTCTTGAGATGTTGATTCAATATATCCACCTAATTTCCCTTTCATCATGATTCCATCTATTTTGTGAAGTGCACCAGTCCCTCCTGCAGCAAAGCACCCCGACAACATGATGCTGCCACCCCCGTGCTTCACGATTGGGATGGTGTTCTTCGGCTTGCAAGCTCCCCCCTTTTTCCTCCAAACATAACAAATCAAATCAAATTAAAGTTTATTTGTCACGTGCGCCGAATACAACAGGTATTCACCTTACAGTGAAATGCTTACTTACAGGCTCTAACCAATAGTGTGAAAAAAAGGTATGTGTGTGTGTGTGTGTAGGTGTGTGTGTGTGTGTGTGTGTGTCTGTGTGTGTGTGTGTGTGTGTGTGTGTGTGTGTGTAGGTAGGTAAAGTATTAAAACAACAGTAAAAACACAGAGGCCGAGCGGTAACATACCAGGCAGTGATGCAACCGGTCAGGATGCTCTCGATGGAGGCCGAGCGGTAACGTACCAGGCAGTGATGCAACCGGTCAGGATGCTCTCGATGGAGGCCGAGCGGTAACGTACCAGGCAGTGATGCAACCGGTCAGGATGCTCTCGATGGAGGCCGAGCGGTAACATACCAGGCAGTGATGCAACCGGTCAGGATGCTCTCGATGGAGGCCGAGCGGTAACGTACCAGGCAGTGATGCAACCGGTCAGGATGCTCTCGATGGAGGCCGAGCGGTAACGTACCAGGCAGTGATGCAACCGGTCAGGATGCTCTCGATGGAGGCCGAGCGGTAACATACCAGGCAGTGATGCAACCGGTCAGGATGCTCTCGATGGAGGCCGAGCGGTTACATACCAGGCAGTGATGCAACCGGTCAGGATGCTCTCGATGGAGGCCGAGCGGTAACATACCAGGCAGTGATGCAACCGGTCAGGATGCTCTCGATGGAGGCCGAGCGGTAACATACCAGGCAGTGATGCAACCGGTCAGGATGCTCTCGATGGAGGCCGAGCGGTAACGTACCAGGCAGTGATGCAACCGGTCAGGATGCTCTCGATGCAGGCCGAGCGGTAACGTACCAGGCAGTGATGCAACCGGTCAGGATGCTCTCGATGGAGGCCGAGCGGTAACGTACCAGGCAGTGATGCAACCGGTCAGGATGCTCTCGATGGAGGCCGAGCGGTAACGTACCAGGCAGTGATGCAACCGGTCAGGATGCTCTCGATGGAGGCCGAGCGGTAACGTACCAGGCAGTGATGCAACCGGTCAGGATGCTCTCGATGGAGGCCGAGCGGTAACGTACCAGGCAGTGATGCAACCGGTCAGGATGCTCTCGATGTTGCAGCTGTAGAAGCTTTTGAGGATCTCAGGACCCATGGCAAATCTTTTTAGTTTCCTGAGGGGGGAAAGGCTTTGTCGTGCCCTCTTTCCGACTGTCTTGGTGTGTTTGGTCCATTCTAGTTTGTTGTTGATGTGGACACCAAGGAACTTGAAGCTCTCAACCTGCTCCAATTCAGCCCCATCGATGAGAATGGGGGCGTGCTCGGTCCTCCTTTTCCTGTAGTCCACAATAATCTCCTTAGTCTTGGTTACGTTGAGGGATAGGTTGTTATTCTGGCGCCACCCGGCCAGATCTCTGACCTCCTCCCTATAGGCTGTCTCGTCGTTGTCGATGATCAGGCCTACCACTGTTGTGTCATCTGCAAACTTAATGATGGTGTTGGAGTCGTGCCTGGCCATGCAGTCGTGGGTGAACAGGGAGTACAGGAAGAGACTGAGCACGCACCCCTGAGGGGCCCCTGTGTTGAGGATCAGCATGGCAGATGTGTTGCCACCCTACCCTCACCACCTGGGAGTGGCCCGTCAGGAAGTCCAGGATCCAGTTGCAGAGGGAGGTGTTTAGTCCCAGGTTCCTTAGCTTAGTGATGAGCATTGAGGGAACTATGGTGTTGAACGCTGAGCTGTTGTCAATGAACAGCATTCTCACATAGGTGTTTCTTTTGTCCAGGTGGGAAAGGGCAGTGTGGAGTGCAATAGAAATTGCATCATCTGTGGATCTGCTTGGGTGGTATGCAAATTGGAGTGGGTCTAGGGTTTCTGGGATAATGGTGTTGATGTGAGCCTTTACCAGCCTTTCAAAGCACTTCATGGCTACGGACGTGAGTGCTATGTGTCTGTAGTCATTTAGGCAGGTTGCCTTTGTGTTCTTGGGCACAAGGACTATGGTTGTCTGCTTGAAACATGTTGGTATTACACATGTTGAAAAAGTCGTTTTCCTGTGGATATAGATACTTTTGTGCCTGTTTCCTCCAGCATCTTCATAAGGTCCTTTGCTGTTGTTCTGGGATTGATTTGAACCTTTCGCACCAAAGTACGTTCATCTCTAGGAGACAGAACAAGTCTCCATCCTGAGTGGTGTGATGGATGAGTGATCCTGTGGTGTTTATACTTGCGTACTATTGTTTGTACAGATGAACATGGTACCTTCAGGCATTTAGAAATTGCTCCCAAGGATGAACCAGACGTGTGGAGGTCTACAATTATTTTCCTGAGGTCTTGGCTGATTTCTTTTTATTTTCCCATGATGTCAAGCAAAGAGCCAGTGAGTTTGAAGGTGGCCAATTAGCCTATCAGAAGCTTCTATAGACATGACATAATTTTCTGGAATTTTCCAAGCTGTTTAAAGGCAAAATCAACTTAGTGTATGTAAACTTCTGACCCACTGGAATTGTGATACAGTGAAATATAAGTTAAATAATCTGTCTGTAAACAATTGTTGGCAAAATGGCATGTCTCATGCACAAAGTAGATGTCTTAACTGACTCGCCAAAACTATAGTTTGTTAACAACACATTCGTGGAGTGGTTAAAAAACAAGTTTTAATGACTCCAACCTAAGTGTATGTAATCTTCCGACATCAACTGTATATTTCAACAAATTGGCAAGGGCACTAGAACAGTCTGCAGCACCCGGCCTCACCCTTCTTGAATCTGAAGTCAAATGTCTACTGTTTGCTGATGATCTGGTGCTTCTGTCACCAACCAAGGAGGGCCTACAGCAGCACCTAGATATTCTGCACAGATTCTGTCAGACCTGGGCCCTGACAGACCTGGGCCCTGACAGACCTGGGCCCTGACAGACCTGGGCCCTGTCAGACCTGGGCCCTGACAGTAAATCTCAGTAAGACTAAAATAATAGTATTCCAAAAAAGGTCCAGTCGCCAGGACCACAAATACAAATTCCAACTAGACACTGTTGCCCTAGAGCACACAAAAAACGACACATACCTCGGCCTAAACAACGCCACAGGTAACTTCCACAGAGCTGTGAACGATCTGAGAGACAAGGCAAGAAGGGCCTTCTACTCCATCAAAAGGAAGATAAAATATGACATACCAAATAGGATCTGGCTAAAAATACTTGAATCAGTAATTGAACACATTGCCCTTTATGGTTGTGAGGTCTGGGGTCAACTCACCAGCCAAGAATTCACAAAATGGGACAAACACCAAATTGAGACTTCCACATGCAGAATTCTGCAAAAATATCCTCAGTGCACAACGTATAACTGTATAAATTTGTAAAATTGTATAAACTGCCTTAATTTGGCTGGACCCCAGGAAGAGTAGCTGCTGCTTTGGCAGGAACTAATGGGGATCCATAATAAGTACAAATACAAATACCAAATAATGCATGCAGAGCAAAATCTACCTACAGTGCCTTGCAAAATTATTCATCCCCTTGGCGTTTTTCCTATTTTGTTGCATTACAACCTGTAATTTAATTGGACTTTTATTTGGATATCATGTAATGGACAAACAAAATAGTCCAAATTGGTCAAGTGAAATGAAAAAAATTACTTCCTTCAAAAAATAAAATGAAAATAAAAATGGAAAAGTGTTTTGTGCATATGTATTCACCCCCTTTGCTATGAAGCCCCTAAATAACATCTAGTGCAACCAAGTACCTTCAGAAGTCACATAATTAGTTAGATTGCACACAGGTGGACTTTATTTAAGTGTCCCATGATCTGTCACATGATCTCAGTATATATATATACACCTGTTCTGAAAGGCCCCAGAGTCTGCAACACCACTAAGCAAGGGGCACAACCAAGCCAGCGGCACCATGAAGACCAAGGAGCTCTCCAAACAGGTCAGGGACAAAGTTGTAGAGAAGTACAGATCAGGGTTGGGTTATAAAAAAATATCCAACACTTTGAACATCCCACGGAGCACCATTAAATCCATTAAAAAATATAAAGAATATGGCACCACAATAAACCTGCCAAATGGGGACCGCCCACCAAAACTCACAGAGCAGGCAAGGAGGGCATTAATCAGAGAGGCAACAAAGAGACCAAAGATAACCCTGAAGGTGCTGCAAAGCTCCACAGCGGAGATTGGAGTATCTGTCCATAGGACCACTTTAAGCCATACAATCCACAGACCTGGGCTTTATGGAAGAGTGGCCAGAAAGAGCCATTGCTTAAAGAAATAAGCAAACACATTTGGTGTTCTCCAAAAGGTATGTGAGAGACTCCCCAAACATATGGAAGAAGGAACTCTGGTCAGATGAGACTAATATTTAGCTTTTTGTCCATCAAGGAAAACGCTGTCTGGTGCAAACCCAACACTTCTTATCACCCCAAGAACACCATCCCCACAGTGAAGCATGGTGGTGGCAGCATCATGCTGTGGGGATGTTTTTCCATCAGCAGGGACTGGGAAATTGAAGGAAATTGAAAGAATGATGGATGGCGCTATAACAATAATAGAGACACATATTTTCCTCAGATTACACATATCCAAAAATAATTTGAAAACAAAGAGGTGGAGGGGGAGAGAGAGAGGGAGAGAGAGGTGAAGGGAGAGAGATATTGGGGGAGAGAGAGAGATTGAGGGAGAGAGAGATGGGGGGAGAGAGAGAGAGGGAGATGGAGGGAGAGAGAGAGAAATGCAATTGAATTGAAATTTAGAAAGAGGTGGAGGGAGAGAGAGAGATGAGGGAGGGAGGTGGGAGAGAGAGGTGAATGGAGAGAGAAAGGTGAATGGAGAGAGAGAGGTGGAGGGAGAGAGAGAGGGTGGGGGAGAGAGAGAGAGGAGGGAGAGAGTTGGAGGGAGAGAGAGGGTGAGAGAGAGGTGTTGGTAGAGAGAGGGAGAGAGAGTTAGGTGGAGGGAGAGAGAGAGAAGGAAAGAGGAAGAGAGCGAAAGAGAGAGATTGAGAGAGAGATTTGGAGAAGATGGAGGTGGAGAGAGAGAGATAAAGAGAGAGAGAGAGGTGGAGGGAGAGAGAGGGGAGAGAGAGATAGAGAGAGAGAGAGAGAGAGAGAGAGAGAGAGAGAGAGAAAGAGAGGTGGCGGGAGAGAGAGAGAAAGGGAGAAAGAGGTGGACGGAGATAGAGGTGGGAGAGAGAGGGAGGTGAATGGAGAGAGAGCGGTGGAGGGAGAGAGAGGTGGAGGGAGAGAGAGGGGAAGAGAGAGAGATAGAATGAGGAAGAGAGGGAGGGTGTAGAGAGGGAGAGAGTTGGAGGGAGAGAGAGAGTGAGAGAGGTGTTGGGAGAGAGATAGGTAGAGGGAGAGAGATAGGTGGAGGGAGGGAGATTGAGAGAGAAAGAGAGAGACCGAGATTTGGAGAGAGAGGGAGGTGGAGAGAGAGAGAAAGAGAGAGATGGAGGGAGATCGAGCAAGTGAGAGAGAGAGAGAGAGAGAGGTGGAGGGAGAGGGAGGTGGAGGGAGAGAGAGGTGGAGGAAAGAGAGAGGGAGGTGGAGAGGAATAGGTTGTTGGAGAGAGGTTGAGGGAGATAACGGTGGGGGAGAGAGGTGAAGGGAGAGAGAGAGAGGTGAAGGGAGAGAGAGAGAGATGGAGGAAGAGAGAGAGAGGTGGAGGGAGAGAGAGAGGTGGAGGGAGAGATAGGGAGGTGGAGGGAGAGAGAGGGAGGTGGAGGGAGAGAGATGGAGGAAGAGAGACAGAGGTGGAGGGAGAGAGGGAGTTGGAGGGAGAGAGAGGGAGTTGGAGGGAGAGAGAGGGAGGTGGAGGGAGAGAGAAAGAGGTGGAGGGAGAGAGAGGAAGATGGAGGGAGAGAGAGGAAGATGGAGGGAGAGTTGGAGAGAGAGAGAGGGAGAGAGAGGGAGGGGGAGAGAGAGGCGGAGGGGCAGAGAGAGAGGTGGAGGGAGAGAGAGAGTTGATGAGAGAGAGAGAGAGATGGTGAGAGGGTGGGAGGGTGGGAGGGAAAGAGAGGGAGGTGGAGAGAGGTGGATTAGGAGAGGTGGAGGGAGAGAGACAGGTGGCGGGAGAGAGAGAGGAGGAGGGATTGAGATAGGTGAGAGAGATGGAAGGATGGAGAGAGTTTAGGGAGAAAGAGAGAGATGAAGAGGTGAAGAGGTGGAGTGAGTTGGAGAGAGAGAGAGGGTGATTAATGATTAATATTGTTGTTGTAGTTGTTGTTAATGGTGATCCCATGTCCACTACTACTATTATTATTACTGTTGGTCCCACCATTTATTTATATATAAATATATATATATTTTGTATATATATACATATATATTTGATTTTTATTTTTCGATATGTATACTTTGACAATGTAAGTAATAATGAACTTACCATGTCAATAAAGTCAATTGAATTGAATTGAATTGAATTGAGAGGGAGGGAGGGAGATGGAGGGAGTGAGACAGAGGCACAGTCAGAGAGAGAGTGGGGGGAGAGATGGAAACTTGGAGGGAGGGACAGAGAGAGGGAGAGATGGAGAGGTGGAAGGACAGAGAGGATGAATGTTGTGGAAGGAGAGAGAGAGGATGGAGAGAGGTAGGGATGTGGAATTAGAGAGAAGAAGTCACCAAGAGAGCGTTGGGGAGGGAAGCTGGAGAGGTGGACGGAGAGAGAGGGTTGACATCATGATTAATTTTAACAACTTTGAGACAAGTATCAGGCATGACACACACACACACACACGATAACACGCGGTAAAACAAACTGACCTGCACCAGGACGTACTGACAAAGCCCAGGGAAGGAGTACTGGAGACCGTCGAAGGTGATGTAATGTCCCTCTCCCACTGTACGACAGACACCATCACACACGTGCGCTGTACAGCTCCAACGTCTGTTCTCACACATACTGCACAGGACACAAACACAACAAGAGAGAAAGTTGAGAATGATCTAGTCTCTTTTTGTGATATAGTTAGGTTAGGTACAGTCTCAACTAGGTACATACCTGGTGATATAGTTACGTTAGGTACAGTCTCAACTAGGTACATACCAGGTGATATAGTTACGTTAGGGTACAGTCTCAACTAGGTACATACCAGGTGATATAGTTACGTTAGTTACAGTCTCAACTAGGTACATACCAGGTGATATAGTTACGTTAGTTACAGTCTCAACTAGGTACATACCAGGTGATATAGTTACGTTAGTTACAGTCTCAACTAGGTACATACCTGGTGATATAGTTACGTTAGTTACAGTCTCAACTAGGTACATACCAGGTGATATAGTTACATTAGGTACAGTCTCAACTAGGTACATACCAGGTGATATAGTTACGTTAGGTACAGTCTCAACTAGGTACATACCAGGTGATATAGTTTTATATGGTCTAAGCAATTTACAGTTAAAGTCGGAAGTGTACATACAACTTAGCCAAATACATTTAAACTCAGTTTTCACAATTCCTGACATTTAATCCTAGTAAAAATGATTCGGTCAGTTAGGGTTAGGGTTAGGATCACCACTTTATTATAAGAATGTGAAATGTCAGAATAATAGATGAGAGAATTATTTATTTCAGCTTTTATTTCTTCCATCACATTCCCAGAGGGTCAGAAGTTTGCATACACTCAATTAGTATTTGGTAGCATTGCCTTTAAATTGTTTAACTTGGGTCAAACATTTAGTGTAGCCTTCCACAAGCTTCCCACAATAAGTTGGAAATTTTGGCCCATTCCTCCTGACAGAGCTGGTGTAACTGAGTCAGGTTTGTAGGCCTCCTTGCTGGCACACACTTTTTTAGTTCTGCCTACACATTTTCTATGGGATTGAGGTCAGGGCTTTGTGATGGCCACTCCAATACCTTGACTTTGTGGTCATTAAGCCATTTTGCCACAACTTTGGAAGTATGCTTGAGGTCGTTGTCCATTTGGAAGACACATTTGCAACCAAGCTTTAACTTGCTGACTGATGTCTTGAGATGTTGTTTCAATATATCCACATAATTTCCCTGTCTCATGATTCCATCTATTTTGTGAAGTGCACCAGTCCCTCCTGCAGCAAAGCACCCCGACAACATGACGCTGCCACCCCCGTGCTTCACGGTTGGGATGGTGTTCTTCAGCTTGCAAGCTCCCCCCTTTTTCCTCCAAACATAACAATGGTCATTATGGCCAAACAATTCTATTTTTGTTTTGTCTGACCAGAGAACATTTCTCCAAAAAGTACGATCTTTGTCTCCATGTGCAGTTGCAAACCGTAGTCTGGATTTTTTATGGCAGTTTAGGAGCAGTGGCTTCTGCCTTGCTGAGCGACCATTCAGGTAATGTCGATATAGGACTCGTTTTACTGTGGATATAGATACTTTTGTACCTGTTTCCTCCAGCATCTTCACAAGGTCCTTTGCTGTTCTGGGATTGATTTGCACTTTTCGAACCAAAGTACGTTCTTCTCTAGGAGACAGAACGTGTCTCCTTCCTGAGCGGTATGACAGCTGCGTGGTCCCATAATGTTTATACTTGCGTACTATTGTTTTTACAGATGAACGTGGTACCTTCAGGCATTTGGAAATTGCTCCCAAGGATGAACGAGACTTGTGGAGGTCTACAATTGTTTTCCTGAGGTCTTGGCTGATTGCTTTTGATTTTCCTATGATGTCAAGCAAGGAGGCACTGAGTTTGAAGGTAGGCCCTGCAATACATCCACAGGTACACCTCCTATTGACCCAAATTATGTCAATTAGCCTATCAGAAGCTTCTAAAGCCATGACATCATTTTCTGATATTTTCCAAGCTGTTTAAAGGCACAGTCAACTTAGTGAATAATCTGTCTGTTATCAATTGTTGGAAAATTACATGTGTCATGCACAAAGTAGATGTCCTAAACGACTTGCCAAAAACTATGTGTAATTACTCCAACCTAAGTGTATGTAAACTTCTGACTTCAACTGTACATACCAGGTGTTATGGTACATTCTAAACCAGGTACTTACCAGGTTTTACATAAGGTACATCTAATTAAGGTACGTACCAGGTGTTACAGTCCATATTGATGCTCTGTCCAGGTGCATATGCTCTGTTGTTATGGTAGCACGGACACTGCTCTGGAGTGATGCACTCTCTCCTATGTCGAACCTGAATCAAACAATCAATCAAGTTTTTAAAACCATTTTTTAAAACAGGGACTGACCAGGTGACTGGTGGCTGGACTCTCTGGCCAATCTGTTGCATGTATCTATCACTTAGTTCACAGACAGACAGACAGACAGACAGGCAGGCAGGCAGGCAGGCAGACACAGAAACCTTGACTAGGACGTAGGTTAGTGTTAAGGTCAGGGTTAGGGTTAGAGGTCAGGGATACGTACCGTGCCGTTTGCACAGAGATTGCCAGGGATACAGGCCAGACTGAAACAGTATTTATTTGGTGTTGTATTTTGTTAGGATCCCCATTAGCTGTTGCTAATCAGCAGTTACTCTTCATGATTTCGAAACAAAACTTGAAACATTACATAATACTAGAAATGTACATGCCCCGCCCACCTGAGGATCTCTCCTTTACAGCCATCTATTTCCTGTTTGAGGGCTGCAAAATCCACTTGTCACTTAAATCACGCTGGATTGAGTACTTTCATTTTGCTCCTGCAACGTTCATACTCTTGCTTGTGCCTGTTGTTTTTCTCCGTTAACATTACAACCGTGGAGATGTTTGTAATGAACTGTCAAACACACCCCGGTAAATGAATGAAATGGGCTCACTGGAATACATTGTCTTTCCGTTGCATCTAAAGGACGCTTAATCTTTGTCAGGGATTTAATGCATCGTCTCAACACTTACATCAGAAGACAGAGAAGAAAGAGAAAGTTATTTTTTGCCAGGGTTAGGATACGTACCAAACTGTGGTGGCAGGTAACCTAGTGGTTAGAGTGTTGGATTAGTAACCAGAAGATTACAAGATCAAATCCCCAAGCTAAAAATCTGTTGTTCTGCCACTGAACAAGTCAGTTAACCCCTGTTCCTAGACCAGTTAACCCACTGTTCCTAGACCAGTTAACCCACTGTTCCTAGACCAGTTAACCCCTGTTCCTAGACCAGTTAACCCCTGTTCCTAGACCAGTTAACCCCTGTTCCTAGACCAGTTAACCCACTGTTCCTAGACCAGTTAACCCCTGTTCCTAGACCAGTTAACCCCTGTTCCTAGACCAGTTAACCCCTGTTCCTAGACCAGTTAACCCACTGTTCCTAGACCAGTTAACCCCTGTTCCTAGACCAGTTAACCCCTGTTCCTAGACCAGTTAACCCCTGTTCCTAGACCAGTTAACCCACTGTTCCTAGACCAGTTAACCCCTGTTCCTAGACCAGTTAACCCCTGTTCCTAGACCAGTTAACCCCTGTTCCTAGATCAGTTAACCCACTGTTCCTAGACCAGTTAACCCACTGTTCCTAGACCAGTTAACCCCTGTTCCTAGACCAGTTAACCCACTGTTCCTAGGTCATCATTGAAAATAAGAATGTGTTCTTAATTTCACTAGGGTAGGGGGCAGCATTTTGGATGAAAAGCGTGGCCAAATTAAACTGCTTGCTACTCAGGCCCAGAAGCTAGGATATGCATATAATTGGTAGACTTGGATAGAAAACACTCTAAAGTTTCCAAGACTGTTAAAATAATGTCTGTGAGTAGAACAGAACTGATATGGCAGGCAAAAACCTGAGGAAAATCCATCCAGGAAGTACTATTATTTTGAAAGGCTGTTTTTCCATTGAAAACCTATCCACCATACAAAGACTTAGGACCCAGTTCACGATCCCTATGGCTTCTTCTACATGTGACCAGTCTTTAGGTATTGTTTCAGGCTTTTACTCTGAAAAATTAGGGAGATACAGCACTTTCAATGAGTGGACAGTGGAAATTTCCAGACATGAGTCCAGCGCGTGATCAGGAGTGTGCCTTTCTTGTTTCTCCTTTTCTATTGACGAAGCTTTTGTCCGGTTGAAATATTGTTGATTATTTATGACAAAAACTACCTGAGGATTGATTTTAAACATCGTTTGACATGTTTCTACGAACTTTTATTTGAACTTGTTTGACTTTTCTTCTGGATGTTGAGAGCGTGCTTTGTGCCTTTGGATTACTGAACTAAACGCACCAACAAAATGGCGGTTTTTGGACATAAAGAGAGACATTATCGAACAAATCGAACATTTACTTGTATTTTCATCAATGTTTATGATGAGCATTTCTGTAATTTGATTTGACTCTCTGCAATTTCACCGGATGTTATTTGAGACAATGCATTACTGAATATAACTCGCCAATTTAAACAGAGGTTTTTGGACATGAATTAAACTTTTTTTTTTTTTTTTCACCTTTATTTAACCAGGTAGGCTGGTTGAGAACAAGTTCTCATTTGCAACTGCGACCTGGCCAAGATAAAGCATAGCAATTCGACATATACAACAACACAGAGTTACACATGGAATAAACAAAACATACAGTCAATAATACAGTAGAACAAAAGAAAACAAAAAGTCTATATACAGTGAGTGCAAATGAGGTAAGATACGGGAGTTAAGGCAATAAATAGGCCATGGTGGTGAAGTAATTACAATATAGCAATTAAACACTGGAATGGTAGATGTGCAGAAGATGAATGTGCAAGCAACTGGGATGCAAAGGAGAAAGATAAATAAATAAATATAGTATGGGGATGAGGTAGGTAGATAGATGGGCTGTTTACAGATGGGCTATGTACAGGTGAGCTGCTCTGACAGCTGGTGCTTAAAGCTAGTGCGGGAGATATGAGTCTCCAACTCCAGAGATTTTTGCAGTTCGTTCCAGTCATTGGCAGCAGAGAACTGGAAGGAAAGACGACCAAAGGAGGAATTGGCTTTGGGGGTGACCAGTGAGATATACCTGCTGGAGCGTGTGCTACGAGTGGGTGCTGCTATGGTGACCAGTGAGCTGAGATAAGGCAGGGCTTAACCTAGCAGAGACTTGTAGATAACCTGTAGCCAGTGGGTTTGGCGACGAGTATGAAGCGAGGGCCAACAAACGAGAGCGTACAGGTCGCAATGGTGGGTAGTGTATAGGGCTTTGGTGACAAAACGGATGGCACTGTGATAGACTGCATTCTGTTTGTTGAGTGGAGTGTTGGAGGCTATTTTATAGATGACATCACCGAAGTCGAGGATCGGTTTGATGGTCAGTTTTACGAGGGTATGTTTGGCAGCATGAGAGAAGGATGCTTTGATGCGATATAGGAAGCCAATTCTCTATTTAATTTTGGATTGGAGATGCTTAATGTGAGTCTGGACGGAGAGTTTACAGTCTAACCAGACACCTAGGTATTTTTAGTTGTCCACGTATTCTAAGTCAGAGCCGTCCAGAGTAGTGATGCTGGACGGGCGAGCAGGTGCGGGCAGTGATCGGTTGAATGGCTAGTAATAGGGGTTGCAACAATTTCGGCAGATAATTTTAGAAAGAGAGGGCCCAGATTGTCTAGCCCGGCTGATTTGTAGGGGGTCCAGATTTTGCAGCTCTTTCAGAACATCAGCTATCTGGATTTGGGTGAAGGAGAAATGGTGGGGGCTTTGGCGGGTTGCTGTGGTGGGTGCCGGGCAGTTGACCGCGGTAGGGGAAGCCAGATAGAAAGCATGGCCAGCCGTAGAGAAATGCTTATTGAAATTCTCAATTATCGCGGATTTATTGGTGATGACAGTGTTTCCTAGCCTCAGAGCAGTTGGCAGCTGGGAGGAGGTGTTCTTATTCTCCATGGACTTTACAGTGGCCCAGAACTTTTTTGAGTTAGTACTACAGGATGTAAATTTATGTTTGAAAAAGCTAGCCTTAGCTTTCCTAACTGCCTGTGTATGTTTGTTCCTAACTTCCCTGAAAAGTTGCATATCACAGGGGCTATTCGATGCTAATGCAGAACGCCACAGGATGTTTTTGTGCTGGTCAAGGGCTGACAGGTCTGGAGTGAACCAAGGACTATATCTATTCCTAGTTCTACATTCTTTGAATGGGGCATGCTTATTTAAGATGGTGAGGAAGGCACTTTTAAAAAATAGCCAGGCATCATCTATTGACGGGATGAGGTCAATGTCATTCCAGGATATCCCTGCCAGGTCGATTAGAAAAGGCCTGCTCACAGAAGTGTTTTAGGGAGCGTTTGACAGTGATGAGGGGTGGTCGTTTGGTCGCAGACCCATTACGGATGCAGGCAATGAGGCAGTGATCGCTGAGATCTTGATTGAAAACAACAGAGGTGTATTTGGAGTGCGAGTTAGTTAGGATGATATCTATGAGGGTGCCCGTGTTTAGGGATTTGGAGTTGTACCTGGTAGGTTCATTGATAATTTGTGTGAGATTGAGGGCATCAAGCTTGGATTGTAGGATGGCGGGGTATCCCAGTTTAGGTCACCTAGTAGCACGAGCTCAGAAGATAGATGGGGGGCAATCAATTCACATATGGTATCGAGGGCACAGCTGGGGGCAAAGGGAGGTCTATAGCAAGCGGAAACAGTGAGAGACTTGTTTCTGGAAAGGTGAATTTTTAGATATAGAAACTCGAATTGTTTGGGTACAGACTTGGATAGTAATACAGAACTCTGCAGGCTATCTTTGCAGTAGATTGCAACACCGCCCCTGTGGCCGGGGACTTTATTGAACAAAACAAACATGTATTGTGTAACATGGAGTCCAGGGAGTGCCACCAGATGAAGATCATCAATGGTTAGTGATTCATTTAATCGCTATTTCCGACTTTTGTGAGTCCTCTCCTTGGCTGAAATATGTCTGTATGGTTTCTTGTGGCTAGGCGCTGTCCTAACATAATCGCATGGTGTGCTTTCGCCGTAAAGCCTTTTTGAAGTCGGACACTGTGGTTGGATTAACAAGAAGTTTATCTTTAAAATGGTGTATAATACTTGTATGTTTGAGGAATTTTAATTATGGAATTCTATTGTTTGAATTTAGCGCCCTGCAATTTCACTGGCTGTTGTCGAGGAGGGATACCGACAGAAATCTTTCGACCAGGGTCAGGTTACAGACCCAACTCTGGGGACGAGGTTCAGGATACAGACCAAACTATTTGGAGCACGGTCAGGTTACAGATCAAACTCTGGGGACCAGGGTCAGGGTACAGACCAAACTCTGGGGACCAGGGTCAGGGTACAGACCAAACTCTATGGAAAAGGATCAGGGTTCAGACCAAACTCTGGGGACCAGGGTCAGGTAACAGACCAAACTCTGGGGACCAGGGTCAGGGTACAGACCAAACTCTGGGGACCAGGGTCAGGTAACAGACCAAACTCTGGGGACCAGGGTCAGGTAACAGACCAAACTCTGGGGACCAGGGTCAGGGTACAGACCAAACTCTATGGAAAAGGATCAGGGTACAGACCAAACTCTGGGGACCAGGGTCAGGTAACAGACAAAACTCTGGGGACCAGGGTCAGGGTACAGACCAAACTCTGGGGACCAGGATCAGGGTACAGACCAAACTCTATGGAAAAGGATCAGGGTACAGACCAAACTCTGGGGACCAGGGTCAGGTAACAGACCAAACTCTGGGGACCAGGGTCAGGTAACAGACCAAAATCTGGGGACCAGGGTCAGGTAACAGACCAAACTCTGGGGACCGGGGTCAGGGTCCAGACCAAACTCTGGGTGCCAGGGTCAGGTAACAGACCAAACTCTGGGGACCAGGGTCAGGGTACAGACCAAACTCTATGGAAAAGGATCAGGGTACAGACCAAACTCTGGGGACGAGGCTCAGGATACAGACCAAACTATTTGGAGCACGGTCAGGTTACAGATCAAACTCTGGGGACCAGGGTCAGGGTACAGACCAAACTCTGGGGACCAGGGTCAGGGTACAGACCAAACACTATGGAACAGGATCAGGGTACAGACCAAAATCTGGGGACCAGGGTCAGGGTACAGACCAAACTCTGGGTGCCAGGGTCAGGGTACAGACCAAACTCTGGGTGCCAGGGTCAGGTAACAGACCAAACTCTGGGGACCAGGGTCAGGGTACAGACCAAACTCTATGGAAAAGGATCAGGGTACAGACCAAACTCTGGGGACGAGGCTCAGGATACAGACCAAACTATTTGGAGCACGGTCAGGTTACAGATCAAACTCTGGGGACCAGGGTCAGGGTACAGACCAAACTCTGGGGACCAGGGTCAGGGTACAGACCAAACACTATGGAACAGGATCAGGGTACAGACCAAACTCTGGGTGCCAGGGTCAGGGTACAGACCAAACTCTGGGTGCCAGGGTCAGGGTACAGACCAAACTCTGGGTGCCAGGGTCATGTAACAGACCAAACTCTGGGTGCCTGGGTCAGGTAACAGACCAAACTCTGGGTGCCAGGGTCAGGATACCGACAACATTCTGGGGACCAGGGTCAGGGTACAGACCAAACTCTGGGTGCCAGGGTCAGGGTACAGACCAAACTCTGGGTGCCAGGGTCAGGGTACAGACCAAACTCTGGGTGCCAGGGTCAGGGTACAGACCAAACTCTGGGTGCCAGGGTCAGGGTACAGACCAAACTCGGGGTGCCAGGGTCAGGGTACAGACCAAACTCTGGGTGCCAGGGTCAGGGTCAGGTAACAGACCAAACTCTGGGGACCAGGGTCAGGGTACAGAACAAACTCTGGGTGCCAGGGTCAGGTAACAGACCAAACTCTGGGTGCCAGGGTCAGGGTACAGACCAAACTCTATGGAACAGGGTCAGGGTCAGGATAGAGACCAAACTCTGGGTGCCAGGGTCAGGATAGAGACCAAACTCTGGGGAACAGGGTCAGAGTATGTGTGCTGCTGAATCAAATAATCACCTCATCATCAAGCTTTAATTATTTGAATCAGCTGTGTAGTGCTAGGGCTGTAACCAGAACTTGCGCCTAGGGGCGGCCCCAGGACCCAGTTTGGGAAACTCTGACCTAGAGACAAATTACAGGGTGGCTTAGTATTTCTCATTAAGACCTAGACGATCAATGGTTTCTACTGTTCTAATCCATTGTTACTCAGCCCTCTTTGCTTGAGTTTCTAAGGTTCTCCACTATGAGCTCTAAAGTGAACATACAACACAGTGGAGATATCATCCTTTTGAATGTGGTATAGATGTTGTTTAAGTCTGCATTCTAGTGTGTTTTGTGTCTCTCCAATATAGAGTTTATGACAAACAAGGCACTCATTCAAATAAACCACATTTACAGTATGCTGTTGGACTTTCTGCCTGATTGTAGCCCCGAATGCCTATTGGGCACCAGCGCCTGAGAATAAGATCAGGGTCAGGTCAGGGTTGGGGTCAAGTTCAGGGTCAGGTTTGGGGATAGGGTTGGGGTCAGGGTTGGTCAGGTTTGAGCTCAGAGTCAGGGTTAGTTTAGAGGAAAATTTACCTCAAAGAGGACAGGCGATGCACAGACACATGTTCTCTAATTCTATTGCTCCTAGCGATACATCTTTATAAAAGTTATGTGAGAGGTTAGAAAACAGCCAAGGCTTAGTAACCTCTAGGTGCTGGGGTTAGGGTTAGGGCACGGATCAAAGGCAAGGATTAGTAGCTAGGTGTTGGGGTTAGATTTAAGGTGAAGGTGGGGTTCGAATTAGGGCCAGGTTTAAGGTTAAGGTAACAGCTGGTGAAAAGGTTAGGCCCGGGGTTAAGGTTAGGGCCAAGACCTGGTCTATTAACCTCTGTCTAAATGCAATCTTCATGACTGTTGAGGTCACAGAGAAGAAACGAGCAGTACCCTGTCTTCTCCGAACTGTGCGGCAGATGGAGACAGAAGCTCCTATGCGAACTAGCAGTCCACATGTCTTCTTCGAGGAAAACTCGCCTCCCTGCGGACCTGGCATCCTTTCACTCCCTCCTCTCTACATTCTCCTCTTCTGTCTCTGCTGCTAAAGCCACTTTCTACCACTCTAAATTCCAAGCATCTGCCTCTAACCCTAGGAAGCTCTTTGCCACCTTCTCCTCCCTCCTGAATCCTCCTCCCCCTCCTCCCCCCTCCTCCCTCTCTGCGGATGACTTCGTCAACCATTTTGAAAAGAAGGTCGACGACATCCGATCCTCGTTTGCTAAGTCAAACGACACCGCTGGTTCTGCTCACACTGCCCTACCCTGTGCTTTGACCTCTTTCTCCCCTCTCTCTCCAGATGAAATCTCGCGTCTTGTGACGGCCGGCCGCCCAACAACCTGCCCGCTTGACCCTATCCCCTCCTCTCTTCTCCAGACCATTTCCGGAGACCTTCTCCCTTACCTCACCTCGCTCATCAACTCATCCTTGACCGCTGGCTACGTCCCTTCCGTCTTCAAGAGAGCGAGAGTTGCACCCCTTCTGAAAAAACCTACACTCGATCCCTCCGATGTCAACAACTACAGACCAGTATCCCTTCTTTCTTTTCTCTCCAAAACTCTTGAACGTGCCGTCCTTGGCCAGCTCTCCTGCTATCTCTCTCAGAATGACCTTCTTGATCCAAATCAGTCAGGTTTCAAGACTAGTCATTCAACTGAGACTGCTCTTCTCTGTGTCACGGAGGCGCTCCGCACTGCTAAAGCTAACTCTCTCTCCTCTGCTCTCATCCTTCTAGACCTATCGGCTGCCTTTGATACTGTGAACCATCAGATCCTCCTCTCCACCCTCTCCGAGCTGGGCATCTCCGGCGCGGCCCACGCTTGGATTGCGTCCTACCTGACAGGTCGCTCCTACCAGGTGGCGTGGCGAGAATCTGTCTCCGCACCACGTGCTCTCACCACTGGTGTCCCCCAGGGCTCTGTTCTAGGCCCTCTCCTATTCTCGCTATACACCAAGTCACTTGGCTCTGTCATATCCTCAAATGGTCTCTCCTATCATTGCTATGCAGACGACACACAATTAATCTTCTCCTTTCCCCCCTCTGATAACCAGGTGGCGAATCGCATCTCTGCATGTCTGGCAGACATATCAGTGTGGATGACGGATCACCACCTCAAGCTGAACCTCGGAAAGACGGAGCTGCTCTTCCTCCCGGGGAAGGACTGCCCGTTCCATGATCTCGCCATCACGGTTGACAACTCCATTGTGTCCTCCTCCCAGAGTGCTAAGAACCTTGGAGTGATCCTGGACAACACCCTGTCGTTCTCAACTCACATCAAGGCGGTGACCCGTTCCTGTAGGTTCATGCTCTACAACATTCGCAGAGTACGACCCTGCCTCACACAGGAAGCAGCGCAGGTCCTAATCCAGGCACTTGTCATCTCCCGTCTGGACTACTGCAACTCGCTGTTGGCTGGGCTCCCTGCCTGTGCTATTAAACCCCTACAACTCATCCAGAACGCCGCAGCCCGTCTGGTGTTCAACCTTCCCAAGTTCTCTCACGTCACCCCGCTCCTCCGCTCTCTCCACTGGCTTCCAGTTGAAGCTCGCATCCGCTACAAGACCATGGTGCTTGCCTACGGAGCTGTGAGGGGAACGGCACCTCCGTACCTTCAGGCTCTGATCAGGCCCTACACCCAAACAAGGGCACTGCGTTCATCCACCTCTGGCCTGCTCGCCTCCCTACCTCTGAGGAAGTACAGTTCCCGCTCAGCCCAGTCAAAACTGTTCGCTGCTCTGGCACCCCAATGGTGGAACAAACTCCCTTACGACGCCAGGTCAGCGGAGTCAATCACCACCTTCCGGAGACACCTGAAACCCCACCTCTTTAAGGAATACCTAGGATAGGATAAAGTAATCCTTCTAACCCCCCCCTCCCCCTTAAAAGAGTTAGATGCACTATTGTAAAGTGGTTGTTCCACTGGATATCATAAGGTGAATGCACCAATTTGTAAGTCGCTCTGGATAAGAGCGTCTGCTAAATGACTTAAATGTAAATGTAAATGTTCTCCAAACTGTCCAGCAGATGGAGACAGAAGCTCCTATGTGAACTAGCAGTCCACCTGTCTTCTCCAAACTGTCCAGCAGATGGAGCCAGAGGCTCCTATGTGTCCATGGATTTCTCTAATACCTGTCATTCAGACCTTGGGGATCAATACAAAGTTTGGAGAAGACAGGGTACTGCTAGTTTGTTCTCTGTGACCTTAGCACTCATGAAGATTGCATTTAGACAGACAAAGGAGATGATTGTGAACTACAGGAAAAATAGGATTGAGCACGCCCCCATTATCATCGACGGGGCTGCAGTGGAGCAGGTTGAGAGCTTCTAGTTCCTTGGTATCCACATCACCAACAAACTAACATGGTCCAAGCACACTAAGACAGTCGTGAAGAGGGCACAATTAAACCTATTCCCCCTCAGGACAGTGAACAGATTTGGCATGGGTCCTTAGATCCTAAAAAGGCTCTACAGCTGCACCATCGAGAGCATCCTGACTGGTTTCATCA
>NW_024059712.1:0-2500 GCF_016432855.1 Salvelinus namaycush
GCCATAGGGGCAGAGTGTTCTTTTAAAAATGAATAGTTAGGATAGGTCATGGCCGTAGGGGTAATGATATAGTTAGTGGGGGAATAGTCATGGCGTAGGGTCAGAGTAATGATATAGTGAGGATAGTCATGGGTAGGGGTAATGATATAGTTAGGAAGTCATGGCCGTAGGGGTAGAGGTATGATAGTTAGGATAGTCACGAACCATAGGGGTCAGAGGTAATGATATAGTTAGGATAGTCATTGGACCATAGGGGGTCAGGAGTTAATGATATCGTTAGGATAGTCATTGACATAGGGGTCAGAGGTAATGATATAGTTAGGATAGTCATGACCATAGGGTCAGAGGTAATGATATAGTTAGGATAGTCATGGCCGATAGGGACAGAGGTAATGATATAGTTAGAATAGTCATGGCAAGTCGGACAGAGGTAATGATATAGTTAGATAGTCATGGCCATAGGGGTCCCAGAGGTAATGATACTAGTTAGGATAGGTCATGACCATAGGGGTCAGAGGTAATGATATAGTTAGTATAGTCATGGCCATAGGGTCAGAGGTAATGATATAGTTAGGATAGTCATGACCATAGGGGACAGAGGTAATGATATAGTTAGTAGGATAGTCATGGCCATAGGGGTCAGAGGTAATGATATAGTTAGGATAGTCATGGCCATAGGGTCAGAGGTAATGATATAGTTAGGATAGTCATGGCCATAGGGGTCAGGGGTAATGATATAGTTAGGATAGTCATGACCATAGGGCCCAGAGGTAATGATATAGTTAGGATAGTCATGGCCATAGGGGTCAGAGGTAATGATATAGTTAGGATAGTCATGGCCATAGGGGTCAGAGGTAATGATATAGTTAGGATAGTCATGCCATAGGCCCAGAGGTAATGATATAGTTAGGATAGTCATGGCCATAGGGGACAGAGGTAATGATATAGTTAGGATAGTCATGGCCATAGGGGCCAGAGGTAATGATATAGTTAGGATAGTCATGGCCATAGGGGTCAGAGGTAATGATATAGTTAGGATAGTCATGGCCGTAGGGGTCAGAGGTAATGATATAGTTAGGATAGTCACGACCATAGGGGTCAGAGGTAATGATATAGTTAGGATAGTCATGGCCATAGGGGTCAGAGGTAATGATATAGTTAGGATAGTCATGACCATAGGGGTCAGAGGTAATGATATAGTTAGGATAGTCATGGCCATAGGGGTCAGAGGTAATGATATAGTTAGGATAGTCATGGCCATAGGGGTCAGAGGTAATGATATAGTTAGGATAGTCATGACCATAGGGGTCAGAGGTAATGATATAGTTAGGATAGTCATGGCCATAGGGGTCAGAGGTAATGATATAGTTAGGAAAGTCATGGCCATAGGGCCCAGAGGTAATGATATAGTTAGGATAGTCATGGCCATAGGGGTCAGAGGTAATGATATAGTTAGGATAGTCATGGCCATAGGGGTCAGAGGTAATGATATAGTTAGGATAGTCACGACCATAGGGGTCAGAGGTAATGATATATTTAGGATAGTCATGGCCATAGGGCCCAGAGGTAATGATATAGTTAGGATAGTCATGGCCATAGGGGACAGAGGTAATGATATAGTTAGGATAGTCATGGCCGTAGGGGTCAGAGGTAATGATATAGTTAGGATAGTCACGGCCATAGGGGACAGAGGTAATGATATAGTTAGGATAGTCACAACCATAGGGGTCAGAGGTAATGATATAGTTAGGATAGTCATGGCCGTAGGGCCCAGAGGTAATGATATAGTTAGGATAGTCATGGCCATAGGGGTCAGAGGTAATGATATAGTTAGGATAGTCATGGCCATAGGGGTCAGAGGTAATGATATAGTTAGGATAGTCATGGCCATAGGGGTCAGAGGTAATGATATAGTTAGGATAGTCATGGCCGTAGGGGTAATGATATAGTTAGGATAGTCATGGCCATAGGGGCCAGAGGTAATGATATAGTTAGGATAGTCATGGCCATAGGGGTCAGAGGTAATGATATAGTTAGGATAGTCATGGCCGTAGGGGTAATGATATAGTTAGGATAGTCATGGCCATAGGGGCCAGAGGTAATGATATAGTTAGGATAGTCATGGCCATAGGGGTCAGAGGTAATGATATAGTTAGGATAGTCATGGCCGTAGGGGTAATGATATAGTTAGGATAGTCATGGCCGTAGGGGTAATGATATAGTTAGGATAGTCATGGCCATAGGGGTCAGAGGTAATGATATAGTTAGGATAGTCATGGCCATAGGGGTCAGAGGTAATGATATAGTTAGGATAGTCATGGCCATAGGGGTCAGAGGTAATGATATAGTTAGGATAGTCATGGCCATAGGGGTCAGAGGTAATGATATAGTTAGGATAGTCATGGCCATAGGGGTCAGAGGTAATGATATAGTTAGGATAGTCATGGCCATAGGGGACAGAGGTAATGATATAGTTAGGATAGTCATGGCCATAGGGGTC
>NW_024059712.1:7500-32457 GCF_016432855.1 Salvelinus namaycush
TAGCCTCACTGTATCTGCAAGCTGTTGGCTAGAGCGCACATGCCAAGACCAGAGTAGGCACATTTTGCTATTTAATTTAGGTTCTCGTCACAGTGGTCAGTCTGCCGATGCGTACACTCGGTTTAGTGCCAGATAGCATTTCAATTTGTTATTGTTTTTTGGTTGATTCTTTCCAGTGTGGTTGGGTCGAAATGTGTTTCTGTCCTGAGGCTCTGTGGGGTCTGTGTTTGTTATGAGAGCCCCAGGACCAGCTGGCTGATGGGGACTCTTCTCTAGGTTCATCTCTCTGTAGGTGAGGGCTTTGTTTTGGAACGTGTGGGCACCGCTTCCATTTAGGTGGTTGTAGAATTTAACAGTTCTATTTTTCAGGATTTTGATAATTTAGCTGGTATAATCCTAATTCTGCTCTGCATTCATTGTTTGGCGTTTTGCGTTGTACACAAAGTATATTTTTGCAGAATTTTGCATGCAGCGTCTCAACTGGCTGTTTGTCCCGTTTTGTGAATTCTTGGTTGGTGAACGGAACGCCAACCTCACAACCAATGTGATTGAAAATCTGATTGAAGCATTTTTTTTTTGCCAGATCTCTCTCTTGTAAAAATACCAAAATATATCAATTTTGCAGCAAACTGTTGAAACGAAGACCAGAACTGACGTGTTTAGCTATAACTACGACAATTTATTAATGAAATGTACTCTTTAAATACGAGTATCTTGCTGCAATTTAAGTTACATAAGAAATAAATCCCCATCAAAATCTGTCTGTTTAATGATATGTGTTTTATTATGGGCTGCGTCTCAATCTGTTTCATCCGCCTATGTCGGCCTTTCTTATCTGCGGTGGAAGGTGGCCGAGCTGCAGCGATGTTTTGTCAGACCATGAGACATCCCGTCTTCTCACGAAAAAGTCTCTGGCGTCCGAACGGTTTGGCCCCTACAAAAACTAATATGACCACTCTATGGACAGGTGAGACTCTCATGAACACGATGATGTTCACAAGTGTCACTCGTCTGAGGGTAACCCATACAAATGAATGGAAGTACGGAGGTCGTTTTGTGCTAACAAAAATAAGGGGTTAAATATGTGTCCGAAATAACTAAAATATTTCCTGAGCTTTCTTATATCCCCTAGATAAAGGACTTCAAAACTTGATTCTTTATAATACATTTTTTGGCTGTTGTTTTTGACATTGATGAATGTGTTATTCAATGACTTTCTGCTAGGAAAGGCCAAATTCAATATTTCAATATAAAGAGGTTCATTCAAAATCAAACAGCTAAATGATCCATGGAACGGCAATCTTAAAACAATTCCATAATTCTCAGCTCTGATAGTCAATCCAGACCCCGTACCCTCGTAAGGTACTAATTTATCCATCTACACGCCCATTTGAAAGCACCATTTCTAGCTTTATGGAAAAGTGATCAAGGAGCTACGCTATTAAATCGATCTTATTGGCAGAGAGATTTGCAACTCTCTTTCTGATTGGTTTGTTAACTCATTTATCGCCTGGTGACGTCACCAGGCAGGCCAAAACTCCCAACAAAACAGATTGACATTTCAAGCCATCTATTTAAACAGCTCTTACACTAAAAAGGGCAATATCATCGTTAGCTCAGTTTCCATCCAATCGGCGACAGATTTTCACGAGAATGTTCCAAAATCCGCATAAAGAACACGTTTTCCCACCAGGATGTGTTTCCACCAATCAGATTATAAAAATCAGTTTGTGATGACAATTTCGTTTTTATTGTACCGAATAAATGTGTTTCCATCGCATGTTACACTCTACCGATAGTTGTATCACTGTTGCGTTAAACAAATCAAGATATATTTTAGATTTTATACTCTTCAAAGTAGCCACCCGTTGTCTTGGCGTAGTAAAAAAAGAGAAAAAACCCTTGAATGTGTGTCCAAACTCTGGTACTGTATCTACAGTTGAAGTTGGAAGTTTACATACACCTTAGCCAAATACATTTAAACTCAGTTTTTCACAAGTCCTGACATTTAATCCAAGTAACAATTCCCTGTTTTAGGTCAGTTAGGATCACCACTTTATTTTAATGAAATGTCAGAATAATAGTAGAGAGAATGATTTATTTCAGCTCATATTTTTTTCATCACATTCCCAGTAGGTCAGAAGTTTACACGCACTCAATTAGTATTTGGTAGCATTGCATTTAAATTGTTTAACTTGGTTCAAACGTTTCGGGAAGCATTCCACAAGCTTCACACAATAAATTGGGTGAATTTTGGCCCATTCCCCCTGACAGAGCTGGTGTAAATGAGTCAGGTTTGTAGGCCTCCTTTCTCGCATACGCTTTTTCAGTTCTGCCCACACATTTTCTATAGGATTGAGGTCAGGGCTTTGTGTTGGCCAATACCTTGACTTTGTTGTCCTTAAGCCATTTTGCCACAACTTTGGAAGTATACTTGGGGTCATTGTCCATTTGGAAGACCCATTTGTGACCAAGCTTTAACTTCCTGACATATGTCTTGAGATGTTGCTTCAATATATCCACATACTTTACCTTCCTCTTCCTCATAATGCCATCTATTTTGTGAAGTGCACCAGTCCCTCCTGCAGCAAAGCACCCCCACAACATGATGCTGCCACCCCCGTGCCTCACGGTTGGGATGGTGTTCTTCAGCTTGCAAGTCTCCCCCTTTTTCCTCCAAACTTAACATAACGATGGTCATTTTGGCCAAACAGTTCTATTTTTTATTCATCAGACCAGAAGACATTTCTCCAACAAATACGATCTTTGTCCCCATGTGCAGTTGCAAACCGTAGTCTGGCTTTTTTATGGAGGTTTTGGAGCAGTGGCTTCTTCCTTGCTGAGCGGCCTTTCAGGTTATATCAATATAGGACTCGTTTTACTGTGGATATAGATACTTTTGTACATGTTTCCTCCAGCATCTTCACAAGGTCCTTTGCTGTTGTTCTGGGATTGATTTGCACTTTTCGCACCAAAGTACGTTCATCTCTAGGAGACAGAACGCGTCTCCTTCCTGAGCGGTATGACGGCTGCGTGGTCCCATGGTGTTTATACTTGCGTACGATTGTTTGCAGAGATTAACGTGGTACCTTCAGGCGTTTGGAAATTGCCCCCAAGGATGAACCAGACTTTTGGAGGTCTACAATGTGTTTTCTGAAGTCTTGGCCGATTTCTTTTGATTTTCACATTATGTCAAGCAAAGAGGCACTGAGTTTGAAGGTAGGCCTTGAAATACATCCACAGGTACACCTCCAATTGACTCAAATGATGTCAATTAGCCTATCAGAAGCTTCTAAAGCCATGACATAATTTTCTGGAATTTTCCAAGCTGTTTAAAGGCACAGTCAACTTAGTGTATGTAAACTTCTGACCCACTGGAATTGTGATACAAGTGAATTATAAGTTAAATAATCTGTCTGTAAACAATTGTTGGAAAAATGACTTATGTCTCATGCACAAATTAGATGTCCTAACTGACTTGCCAAAACAATAGTTTGTTAAGAATACATTTGTGGAGTGTTTGAAAAACGAGTTTTAATGACTCCAACCTAAGTGTACGTAAACTTCCAACTTCAACTGTGCATATACATTGGCAAAATGTGCAGCATCAAAATCGGTAGAGAGACAGAGTGAGAAAGACAGAGACACAGAGAGACAGAGAGAGAAAGACAGAGACACAGAGAGACAGAAAGAGAAAGACAGAGACACAGAGAGACAGAGAGAGAAAGACAGAGACACAGAGAGGCAGAGAGAGAAAGACAGAGACACAGAGAGGCAGAGAGAGAGAGACAGAGACACAGAGAGACAGAGAGAGAAAGACAGAGACACAGAGAGACAGAGAGAGAAAGACAGAGACACAGAGAGACAGAGAGAGAAAGACAGAGACACAGAGACACAGAGAGACAGAGAGACAGAGACACAGAGAGACAGAGAGATAGAGTCACAGACAGAGAGAGAGCGAAAGACAGAGAGACAGAGAGACAGAGACACAGAGAGACAGAGACAGAGAGACAGATAGACAGAGAGACAGAGAGAGAAAGACAGAGACAGAGAAATGTGCTCATCTGTGGGGACACAAATGCGCGCACAGGAACACTACCTGATCTAACGAGCACACGAGGGGACAGCTTTATTACAGGCCATACTGTTTCTAACTGCCTTAATCTCCCCCATAGAAACAACAGTGACAGCACCATCAACAAAAACAGAAGGGATCTGTTGCAGCTCTGTAGAAGCTTGGGTCTGTACTTTGTCAATGGTAGGTTACGGGGGGACTCTTTGGGGAGATTCACCTACTGCTCACCTCTTGGCCACAGTACAGTAGACTATATGATCACAGACATTGACCCTTTCTCTCTCAGCTCATTCACTGTCAAGCCACTAACACATCTGTCTGATCACAGCCAAATAATGTTGTTCCTCAAAAGAACAGACCTGGAAACAACCAGACATTCACAGCCCAGTAAGCTGTACAACATCAGAAATTCATACAGATGGGCCCAAAACAGCACAGAATAATACCAGAAAGCAACCTGGAACCAAAATATCCAAACACTCTTAGATAACTTTCTGGATACCACATTCACTCACAGTAAAGAAGGCATCAATCTAGCAGTACAAAACATCAAGTATATATTCAGGCAAACGGCAAAAGAAGCACAATTGAAATTGATAAAAAACAAAAACAAAAAGATCACAGATGACAACTGGTTTGATGCAGATTGTAAAATTATAAGGAAAAAAATTAGAACACTATCCAACCAAAAGCACAGAGACCCAAATAATGGTGAATTACGCCTTCATTACTGTGAGACTTTAACTTCTTCTGGCTGCAAGCCCGAAGCCGGGCACAATATGACAACAGCCACTTCAAGTGCAGGGCGCGAAATTCAAAATATATTTTTTTGAAATATTTAACTTTCACACATTAACAAGTCCAATACAGCATTTGAAAGATAAACATCTTGTGAATCCAGCCAACATGTCCGATTTTTAAAATGTTTTACAGCGAAAACACCACGTATATTTATGTTAGCTCACCACCAAATACAAAAAAGGACAGACATTTTTCACAGCACAGGTAGCATGCACAAAACCAACCTAACTAACCAAGAACCAACCAAACTAACCAAGAAACAACTTCATCAGATGACAGTCTTATAACATGTTATTCAATAAATCTATGTTTTGTTCGAAAAATTTGCATATTTGAGCTATAAATCAGTTTTACATTGCAGCTACCATCACAGCTACCGTCAGAAATGGCACCGAAGCAGCCAGAGTAATTACAGACACCAACGTCAAATACCTAAATACTCATCATAAAACATTTCTGAAAAATACATGGTGTACAGAAAATGAAAGACAGGCATCTTGTGATTCCAGCCAATATTTCCGATTTCTTAAGTGTTTTACAGCGAAAACACAATATAGCATTATATTAGCTTACCACAATAGCCAGAAACACAAGCTATTCCCCAGCAGCAAAAGTTAGCGATCGTAACAAACCAGCAAAATATATATAATTTTTGACTAACCTTGATAAGCTTCATCAGATGACAGTCCTATAACATCAGGTTATACATACACTTATGTTTTGTTCGAAAATGTGCATATTTAGAGCTGAAATCAGTGGTTATACATTGTGCTAACGTAGCATCTTTTTCCCACAACGTCCGGATATTTTTCTGACACTCACATATTCTGACCAAATAACTATTCATAAACATAACTAAAAAATACATGTTGTATAGGAAATGATAGATACACTAGTTCTTAATGCAATCGCCGTGTTAGAATTCTAAAAATAACTTCATTACGATATGCAGTTTACGTTATGGCGAGAGCGTGCCCAAAACCTGGCCGCAAACTACTAGTACAACATGTTCGACAGATATATGAAATAACATCATAAAATGGGTCCTACTTTTGACGATCTTCCATCAGAATGTTGTACAAGGGGTCCTTTGTCCAGAACAATCGTTGTTTGGATTTAGAATGTCCTCTTCTCCAGTCAATTAGCACTGAAAGCTAGCAAAGTGGCGCGAAGCTCTCCTTCCTGAACAAACGCAGACAACGCAACACGCCTAACGTCCCGAAAAAATTTCAATAATCTAATAAAACTATATTGAAAAAACATACTTTACGATGATATTGTCACATGTATCAAATAAAATCAAAGCCGGAGATATTAGTCGTCTATAACGACAGCTGTACAGAAGGCAAAACCAGGTCCCTTCACGCGCTCTCCAGAAAACAGGAAACTGGGGACACGTCATACAAAGAGCATTTATTCGACCCCAGATCAAGTTATACACTCCATTTCTTCTCTCACTGCCTGTCGACATCTAGTGGAAGACGTATAAAGTGCATGTATACTGATATATATCAAGGACATTTATAGGCAGGCCCTAGAACAGAGCATCGATTTCAGATTTTCCACTTCCTGTCAGGAAGTTTGCTGCAAAATGAGTTCTGTTTTACTCACAGATATAATTCAAACGGTTTTAGAAACTAGAGAGTGTTTTCTATCCAATAGTAATAATAATATGCATATTGTACGAGCAAGAATTGAGTACGAGGCTGTTTGAAATGGGCACCTTTTATCCGGCTACTCAATACTGCCCCTGCAGCCCAAACAGGTTAAAACTCTATAAACGTACACTCAGAACCAAAAAAGCACAGTACAACAGAAAGCAGCTGACGCTAATTGAGGAGTCCATAAACACAAACAACTTCTGGCAAAATTGGAAAAAAAAAATAAAAATCGAAACAAGAGGAATTAGCGATACAAAATGGTGACATATGGACAACCCATTTTAAAACACTCTACAACACCGTTCAAATTGACACAAATGCAGAACAATTCCAAATTCATGAGAAGTTGAATCGATTAGAAAAAGCTATAAAGGACAATCAAAATCCACTGGACTCCCCAATTACTGACCAGGAGCTCTATAAGAAACTTCAGGCTCTCAAATTTAAAAAGGACCTGATGGCATCCTAGAATGAGATGCTCAAACTCACTAGTGCAAAATTTCAATTGGCTATATTAAAACTGTTTAATTTGATCCTGAGTGTAGGTTATTTCCCTGACATCTGGAATCAAGGACTCATAACCCCAATCTTTAAGAACGGAGACAAATTTGACCCTAACAATTACAGAGGCATTTGTGTGAACAGTAACCTGGGGAAGGTTTTCTGTAGTATTATAAATGTAAGAGTTCTAAAGTTCCTTAATAAGCACAATGTCTTGAGTAAAAGCCAAATTGGATTTATACCAAAACATCGCACGACCGATCATATTTACACCCTACACACCCTGACAGATAAACATGTCCACCAAAATAATACCAAAATATACGCTTGCTTTATCGACTTCCAAAAAGCATTTGATTCTATTTGGCATACAGGACTGTTCTACAAAGTTATTGAAAGTGGTGTAGGGGGTAAAACATATGACATAATTAAATCAATGTATACTGGCTGTCATGATCGTCAAAAGGACTGAGAGAGGACCAAGGCGCAGCGCGTGGAAAGTACATCTTTTTATTTCAAGAAGGAAAAAACAAAACAACAAACAGAACAGACGACCGTGAAGCTATACAACATAAGTGCTGACACAAAACACTTCGACATAGACAATTCCCCACAAACAGCTAAAGCCTATGGTTGCCTTAAATATGGCTCCCAATCAGAGACAACAATAACCAGCTGTCTCTAATTGAGACCCAATTCAGGCAACCATAGACTTTCCTAGAACCTACACTCAACCATAGACACAGCTAGACTTCTATACTAAACATAAACCCAACTACTCTAATAAACCCCCTAAACCTTACAACCACCCTAGACACTACAAAAAACACATACATTCCCCATGTCACACCCTGACCTAACTAAAATAATTAAGAAAACAAAGAATACTAAGGCCAGGGCGTGACATAACCCCCCCCTTAAGGTGCGAACTCCGGGCGCACCAGCACATAGTCTAGGGGAGGGTCTGGGTGGGCGTCCGTCCACGGCGGCGGCTCCGGCACTGGTCGTGGTCCCCACCCCACCATAGTCACTACCCGCTTACGTAGCCTCCTCCAAATGGCCACCCTCCACATTAACCCCACTGGATTAAGGGGCAGCACCGGACTAAGGGGCAGCACCGGACTAAGGGGCAGCACCGGACTAAGGGGCAGCACCGGACTAAGGGGCAGCACCGGACTAAGGGGCAGCACCGGACTAAGGGCAGCACCGGACTAAGGGGCAGCACCGGACTAAGGGGCAGCACCGGACTAAGGGGCAGCACCGGACTAAGGGGCAGCACCGGACTAAGGGGCAGCACCAGGATAAGGGGCAGCACCAGGATAAGGGGCAGCACCAGGATAAGGGGCAGCACCAGGATAAGGGGCAGCTCCGGACTGAGGGACGGCAGCTCCGGACTGAGGGACGGATCCTGGCTGGATGACTGCTCTGGCGGATCTTGGCTGGACGGCTCTGGCGGATCCTGGCTGGACGGCTCATGGCTGGCTGACGGATCTGGCTGCTCATGGCTGGCTGACGGATCTGGCTGCTCATGGCTGGCTGACGGATCTGGCTGCTCATGGCTGGCTGACGGATCTGGCTGCTCATGGCTGGCTGACGGATCTGGCTGCTCATGGCTGGCTGACGGATCTGGCTGCTCATGGCTGGCTGACGGATCTGGCTGCTCATGGCTGGCTGACGGCTCTGGACGCTCATGGCTGGTTGGCGGCTCTGGCAGATCCTGTCTGGTTGGCGGCTCTGGCAGATCCTGTCTGGTTGGCGGCTCTGGCAGATCCTGTCTGGTTGGCGGCTCTGGCAGATCCTGTCTGGTTGGCGGCTCTGGCAGATCCTGTCTGGTTGGCGGCTCTGGCAGATCCTGTCTGGTTGGCGGCTCTGGCAGATCCTGACTGACGAATGGCTCTAGCGGCTCTTGACTGACTAACGGCTCTGACGGCTCGGGACAGACGGGCGGCTCTAACGGCTCGGGACAGACGGATGGCTCAGATGGCGCTGGGGAGACGGATGGCTCAGATGGCGCTGGGGAGACGGATGGCTCAGATGGCGCTGGGGAGACGGATGGCTCAGATGGCGCTGGGGAGACGGATGGCTCAGATGGCGCTGGGGAGACGGATGGCTCAGATGGCGCTGGGCAGACGGATGGCTCTGGCCGGAATAGGCGCACTGTAGGCCTGGTGCGTGGTGCCGGAACTGGAGGCACCGGGCTAATGACACGCACCTTCAGGCTAGTGCGGGGAGAAGGAAGAGGGCATACTGGACCCTGGGGACGCACATTAGGCCTAGTGCGTGGTGCCGGAACTGGTGGTACCGGGCTGGGGACACGCATCTCAGGGCTAATGCGGGGAGCAGCAACAGGATGCACAGGACTCTGGAGACGCACAGGAGGCTTGGTGCGTGGTGCCGGAATTGGTGGTACCGGGCTGGAGACACGCACCATAGGACGAGTGCGTGGAGGAGGAACAGGGCTCTGGAGACACACTGGAAGCCTGGTGCGTGGTGTAGGCACTGGTGGAACTGGACTGGGGCGGGAAGGTGGCGCCGGAAATACCGGACCGTGCAGGCGTACTGGTTCCCTTGAGCACCGAGCCTGCCCAACCTTACCTGGTTGAATGCTCCCTGTCGCCCTACCCGTGCGGGGAGGTGGAATAACCCGCACCGGGCTATGTAGGCGAACCGGGGACACCATGCGTAAGGCTGGTGCCATGTATGCCGGCCCGAGGAGACGCACTGGAGACCAGACGCGTTGAGCCGGCTTCATGACACCTGGCTCAATGCCCAATCTAGCCCTACCAGTGCGGGGAGGTAGAATAACCCGCACCGGGCTATGAACACGTACAGGAGACACCGTGCGCTCTACTGCGTAACACGGTGTTCGCCCGTACTCCCGCTCTCCACGGTTAGCCTGGGAAGTGGGCGCAGGTCTCCTACCTGCCCTCGGCCCACTACCTCTAAGCCCCCCCCCCCCAAGAATTTTTTTGGGCTGACTCACAGGCTTCCTACCGCGTCGTCGTGCTGCCTCCATTCGCCGGTATCCCTCCTCACACTGCGCCAGAGAATCCCAGGCTGGCTCCGGCACTCGCCCTGGGTCGATCGCCCACCTGTCGATCTCCTCCCACGTAGTGTAGTCCATATTATGCTCCCATTTCCATTCCTCCTTGCGCTGCTCCTGTTGCCGCTTTTCACGCTGCTTGATCCCGCAAAGGTGGGGAATTCTGTCACGATCGTCAAAAGGACTGAGAGAGGACCAAGGCGCAGCGCGTGGAAAGTACATCTTCTTTTTATTTCAAGAAGGAAAAAACAAAACAACAAACAAAACAGACGACCGTGAAGCTATACAACATAAGTGCTGACACAAAACACTTCGACATAGACAATTCCCCACAAACAGCTAAAGCCTATGGTTGCCTTAAATATGGCTCCCAATCAGAGACAACAATAACCAGCTGTCTCTAATTGAGACCCAATTCAGGCAACCATAGACTTTCCTAGAACCTACACTCAACCATAGACACAGCTAGACTTCTATACTAAACATAAACCCAACTACTCTAATAAACCCCCTAAACCTTACAACCACCCTAGACACTACAAAAAACACATACATTCCCCATGTCACACCCTGACCTAACTAAAATAATTAAGAAAACAAAGAATACTAAGGCCAGGGCGTGACACTGGCAATACGTGCAGCATTAAAACCTGGATCTGCTAGAGCAGTACTGCCAGACCTGGGCCCTGGCAGTAAACCCCAAAAAGACTAAAATAATGATTTTCCAGAGAAGATCCAGATCTCAGGGAATTAGACCAAAGTTCTCAATTGGTACAAAATATATAGAGTACTGCACACACTACAATTACTTAGGTTTAAAAATAAGCTCAACTGGACACCTTAATGAGGCAGTGAATGAACTGAGAGAGAAAGCACGCAGGGCATTCTACTCCATTAAAAAGCAAATTCAAATTGAAATACCTATTAAAATTTGGCTAAAACTAATTGAATATGTCATTGAACCAATTGCACTTTATGGCAGCGAGGTGTGGGGTCCACTTGCAAAACAAGATTTCATCAAATGGGACAAACACCCCATTGAACCCCTGCATGCAGAGTTCTGTAAGGTTCTCCTACATGTCCAGAGGAAAACTACAAACAATGCATGCAGGGCAGAATTAGGCCAATATCCACTAATAATAAAAACTCAAAAAAGAGCAATTCAGTTTTGGAAACATCTAAAATACAGTGACCCCCTCTCATATCACTACCAAGCCCTGCAATACCAAGAGCTGAGCAAAGAAAAGAGTCCCCTCATCCAGCTGGTCCTGGGGCTGAGTTCACCAACCTGTTCTACTAACACACTGAAGCCTCAGGACCAGAACAGCCAATCAATCAGGATAAACCAAATTACAACACAGTCAAAACAAAACTATATTGCTTATTGGGAAACACAAGCACAAACACAGAGCAAAATGCAGTGCTATCTGGCCCTAAATCGACAGTACACCGTGGCTAAATATTTGACCATGGTTACTGATCAAAACCTTAGAAAAACCTTGACAAAGTACAGGCTCAGTGAGCACAGCCTTGCCATTGAGAAGGGTAGACACAGGAAAACCTGGCTCCCTGTAGAGGAAAGGCTGTGCAACCACTGCACAACAGCAGAACCTGAGACGGAGCTGCATTTCCTGACAAAATGTCAAAAATATAAAACAATTAGAGAGTGTCATTTCCCCAAATTTGAAACTCTTATTCAAGGTTTCAAAGACCTCTCTGATGAGGATAGGCTACCCGTCCTGTTGGGGGAGGACACAGAGAGCTGTGGGTTGGCAGCGCACTACATTGCTGCCTGCCATAAGTTGAGGGACAGTGTCTGACAGACCACCAACCTGCACATGTCCTCTACTGTATGTTTATTGTTATTGTTGAATGTATGGTTATTTTGACACTTGGTTATTGTTGTTACTGTTGTCCCGTTGACCATTTTGATTCTAATTTTTTTATATTGTAAATAAGCTTTGGCAATATGTACATTGTTACGTCATGCCAATAAAGCAAATTGAATTGAATTGAATTGACAGAGAGAGACAGAGAGATAGAGACACAGAGAGACAGAGAGAGAGAGAGAGACAGAGAGACAGAGATAGAGACACAGAGAGACAGAGTGAGAGAGAAAGACAGAGACACAGAGAGATAGAGACACAGAGAGACAGAGTGAGAAAGACAGAGAGACAGAGAGACAGAGAGACAGAGAGAGAGCGAGAGAGAGAGAGAGAGAGAGAGAGACACATAGAGACAGAAAGACAGAGACACAGAGAGATAGAGACACAGAGACACAGAGTGACAGAGAGACAGAGAGACAGAGAGACAGAGAGACAGAGAGAGAGACAGAGAGAGACAGAGAGAGACAGAGAGAGACAGAGAGAGACAGAGAGAGACACAGAGAGATAGAGAGACAGAGAGACAGAGAGACAGAGAGACAGAGAGACAGAGAGACAGAGAGAGAAAGACAGAGACACAGAGACACAGAGAGATAGAGACACAGAGACACAGAGTGATAGAAAGAAGGGAGGTAGAAACAGAGATACACTTTACTCTGATAAATATTCCTCACCAAGAGATTCATTATTCACATAAATTACTACATTAATTCCACAGATTAACTTATTAAACCCAGAGGCAAAACTGAAAATACTAAAGGACGAAGGAGCAACGGTTCCTCTTGCAGCCATAGCCTGAGGGACACTGAATTATAACATCTGCATAGTAAACAGTAACTTACTTATTATTACTATTATTGTTATTACTATTATTATTATTGTCGTTGTGATTATTATTCCAAATAGTAGAGGTACGGGTAGTAGGATGATGGTAATGACAGCAGTTTAGTCATGATGGTAGCTGTAGTACTGATGTACCGGTGAGGATGACAGTTATAAGTTAGTCATAGTTTCATTTTCCATGTTTTTCCATGTATTCTATTTATACTATTGACACAATTTTATTGTTGTTATTTTATTTTTTGGAACCTTTGTATTATTGTTTACTATCATTAAGTATTATTATTATATTTATTCATTATTTTATTAAAACGTATATTGTATATATTGTTGCTTTGTCAATATTGACGCAATGTTTTTCATGCCAATAAAGCAGTTTTCATTTGAATTTGAAAGAGCGAGAGAGAGAGAGAGAGAGAGAGAGAGAGAGAGAGAGAGAGAGAGAGAGAGAGAGAGAGAGAGAGAGAGAGAGAGAGAGAGAGAGAGAGAGAGAGAGAGAGAGAGAGAGAGAGAGAGAGAGAGAGAGAGAGAGAGAGAGAGAGAGAGAGAGAGAGAGAGAGAGAGAGAGAGAGAGAGAGAGAGAGAGAGAGAGAGAGAGAGAGAGAGAGAGACACAGAGACACAGAGACGCAGAGAGAGACAATGAGAGACACACACAGAGAGAGAGACAGAGACAGAGACAGACACAGCAAGACAGAGGTTCCTTAAAAAATAACATATTTTATTTGTTTTAAAAACATTGATGCCACCTGTCAATTATTTTATAAAGTGATGATTTAATGATGATTTAAATGCTTTGACCATCCAGATCTGTCCACACTTGTAAGATATCCAGACACAATGCACGACTGACTACCTTCAGAGGTGGTCAGGAAGATCTGATCACAATCAGATCACAATCACAAGACAAAAGACACATGTTAGATCCAGGTATAAACGAGGCTTGAGAGAGAGAGGAGGAGTAGAACAAAAAAAATAGCAGATGTGTGTTATGTTGCTTAATTCCAGGTCTCTTCAAAGGATCCAAGTGAGAAGGGTCGACTCCCTCTCCTCTCCTCTCCTCTCCTCTCCTCTCCTCTCCTCTCCTCTCCTCTCCTCTCCTCTCCTCTCCTCTCCTCTCCTCTCCTCTCCTCTCCTCTCAGGTCTCTACCAAAGAGAGACAGCCACTCTCGTGGGACTGAAAGCATCATACACCCATTTTACGCTACTTATCAGTTTCTGTATTCATCTTTTCTGTTTTAGCCATTCACTGTGCTTTCAGGTTGGACTGACGTGGCTGTCTGTTGCCCCTTCAGAGAAAGAAAAGGGGAACTTAGGACCCCCCCCCCCCTCTTTAAAACGAGATCAAAGTAAAAGTTGATCAGTGAAGAGGCTTTGTATTGGGTTTGGGGTGAGAATGGGTGTACTGGGGTTAAGGGCGGGATGGGGGGCGGCTGGAGGAGTGTAGGCCTCAGATTCATCCGATCCGTCTCTAAATGTCACATTTATTTTAATGACACTTCATTCTTCCATGCCAACTTGTTACAATACATGTAGAATCAGGTGTAAACGTTCCTTTTTCTTTTTGTTAAGAAGACATAATTAACGGTATATCTATAGTTAGTTATATCTATATATCTATAGTCAGTGTTAGAGGTTTCATTCACATATTGTTTTAAGAAAAAGAAAAAATTGGGGATATTTTGTCTTTTTTTGGGGGGGTCGTCATAAATAGTTTTTCTGTATTCTTAAAATAAATAAATCAACTTAAAACAACTGAAAAAGGCTAAGACTTAAGTAAAGGGGACGGAGAGAGTACTAGGCTACCAAATCCCTGAAGAACCAATTAACAAATCCAACAAAACAGATCTGCGGGAACAGAAAACTATCCCTAACGGATTTACCAGCGGTTCTTTGAAGCTCTGGTCTCGGCACACAAGGGGCGATGCCGCAATGATGAATTGTGCCCCAAAGAGTTAAACGATGGGTTGGGACGGATTGTGAAAGGAGAAAAACAGAGAGAGAAAGAGAGTTACTTCACTTCTCTCTGCCTGGCTGTCCCGTTTGAAGGAGATGTGAGTTGGCAGGGATGGAGAGGCTTGAAGATTAATGGGGAGGGGGGTGGGGGTTGGGGGTGGGGGTGGCTCTGACAGGTCTTCCACTGGCCCTGCCTCTCCTGGGTGGCCCGATTGGTCTTGGATGTCAGTTTAGCTACTTAATCTTGTGTATGTGAAACAGCCACACTGGGAGAGGCCGGCTGGCCTGCCTGTCTGTCCACCACTGTATAGACATCAACCAGAGAGCCAGAGACACAGAGGAGAGACGGAATGTAATGGGTTGTACTGTTAGCTAATATAAAAAAAATATATAAAAGATTCCCAACCTCCAAAATGACAAATACAGTAAGCCCCTTAGACTTTATACATTTTACAAATTCTAAAATCAGCCAGTTCATATTTAAAACACAATGAGCCACACAAATCAAACTGGAACTGGCAGGAAATAGATGCCCTCCTGCAATGTTGAAATATGTTAATTTTATTTAACCAGGCAAGTCAATTAAGAATAATTTTTTATTGTTATTTATAATGACAGCTCGGCAACACATGATAATATGACAACACATTTTAGGCTGCTTGAAGTGCGTTGCCTCTCAAAGAACTTAATAAATCCTTAAAAGGGATTCCACCCCTTAGGTGGTAAAGAAGAAGGGAATCTGAAACCTCTAGAACCGTCAGAGAGACGTCAGAACACAACAGTTTTTACTTGTCACATTACTACTGCTAAACAAGTTATAGAGTTGGAACGGTTGAATGTCAACAAGCTACAGGGTTTTGATGTCAGCTAATTTAATTAAAAATCTTTAGAAGGCTGATAGCATCAGCGATCAACTTTCTTATTGGCCACGATGATCCTGACCAAAGAAGGGCCAGATGCTGAATCTTGAGGCAAAACAAAACCAATCAAATTGAGCAAAGGGGTACAGGAATACTGTCTGTATGAGCGCTAGATACACTGTAGCTATAGACTGTAGCTATAGACTGTAGCTATAGACTGTAGCTATAGACTGTAGCTATAGACTGTAGCTATATACTGTAGCTATATACTGTAGCTATACACTGTAGCTATATACTGTAGCTATATACTGTAGCAATAGACTGTAACTATAGACTGTAGCTATAGACTGTAGCTATAGACTGTAGCTATAGACTGTAGCTATATACTGTAGCTATATACTGTAGCTATACACTGTAGCTATATACTGTAGCTATATACTGTAGCAATAGACTGTAACTATAGACTGTAGCTATAGACTGTAGCTATAGACTGTAACTATAGACTGTAGCTATAGACTGTAGCTATATACTGTAGCTATAGACTGTAGCTATAGACTGTAGCTATAGACTGTAACTATAGACTGTAGCTATAGACTGTAGCTATAGACTGTAGCTCTACACTGTAGCTATAGACTGTAGCTATAGACTGTAGCTATATACTGTAGCTATAGACTGTAGCTATAGACTGTAGCTATATACTGTAGCTATAGACTGTAGCTATAGACTGTGTCTATAGACTGTAGCTATAGACTGTAGGTATAGACTGTAGCTATAGAATGTAGCTATAGACTGTGTCTATATACTGTAGCTATAGACTGTAGCTATACACTGTGTCTATAGACTGTAGCTATAGACTGTAGGTATAGACTGTAGCTATAGACTGTAGCTATAGACTGTAGCTATATACTTTAGCTATAGACTGTAGCTATAGACTGTAGCTATATACTGTAGCTATAGACTGTAGCTCTACACTGTGTCTATAGACTGTAGCTAGAGACTGTAGCTATTTACTGTAGCTATATACTGTGTCTATATATTGTAGCTATAGACTGTAGCTATATACTGTAGCTATAGACTGTAGCTCTACACTGTGTCTATAGACTGTAGCTATAGACTGTAGCTATATACTGTAGCTATTGACTGTAGCTATATACTGTAGCTATAGACTGTAGCTATAGACTGTAGCTATAGACTGTAGCTATATACTGTAGCTATAGACTGTAGCTATTAACTGTAGCTATAGACTGTAGCTATAGACTGTAGCTATATACTGTAGCTATAGACTGTAGCTATATACTGTAGCTATAGACTGTAGCGATATACTGTAGCTATATACTGTAGGTATAGACTGTAGCTATAGACTGTAGCTATAGACTTTAGCTATATACTGTAGGTATAGACTGTAGCTATAGACTGTAGCTATATACTGTAGGTATAGACTGTAGCTATAGACTGTAGCTATAGACTGTAGCTATAGACTGTAGCTATATACTGTAGGTATAGACTGTAGGTATAGACTGTAGCTATAGACTGTAGCTATAGACTGTAGGTATAGACTGTAGCTATAGACTGTAGCTATAGATTGTAGCTATAGACTGTAGCTATAGACTGTAGCTATAGACTGTAGGTATAGACTGTAGCTATAGACTGTAGCTATAGACTGTAACTATATACTGTAGCTATAGACTGTGTCTATATACTGTAGCTATAGACTGTAGCTATAGACTGTAGGTATAGACAGTAACTCTACACTGTAGGTATAGACTGTAACTCTACACTGTAGGTATAGACTGTAGCTATAGACTGTAGCTATTAACTGTAGCTATAGACTGTAGCTATAGACTGTAGCTATATACTGTAGCTATAGACTGTAGCTATATACTGTAACTATATACTGTAGCTATAGACTGTGTCTATATACTGTAGCTATAGACTGTAGCTATAGACTGTAGCTATAGACTGTAGGTATAGACTGTAGCTATAGACTGTAGGTATAGACTGTAACTCTACACTGTAGCTATAGACTGTAGCTATAGACTGTAACTATACACTGTAGCTATAGACTGTAGCTATAGACTGTAGCTATAGACTGTAACTATAGACTGTAGGTATAGACTGTAGGTATAGACTGTAGCTATAGACTGTAGGTATAGACTGTAGCTAAAGACTGTAGCTATAGGCTGTAGCTATAGACTGTAGGTATAGACTGTAGCTATAGACTGTAGCTATATACTGTAGCTATAGACTGTAGGTATAGACTGTAGGTATAGACTGTAGCTATAGACTGTAGCTATATACTGTAGCTATAGACTGTAGCTATATACTGTAGCTATAGACTGTAGCTATAGACTGTAGCTATAGACTGTAGCTATAGACTGTAGGTATAGACTGTAACTCTACACTTTAGGTATAGACTGTAACTCTACACTGTAGGTATAGACTGTAGCTATAGACTGTAGCTATTAACTGTAGCTATAGACTGTAGCTATAGACTGTAGCTATATACTGTAGCTATAGACTGTAGCTATAGACTGTAGCTATAGACTGTAGGTATAGACTGTAGCTAAAGACTGTAGCTATATACTGTAGCTATAGACTGTAGCTATAGACTGTAACTATAGACTGTAGGTATAGACTGTAGGTATAGACTGTAGCTATAGACTGTAGGTATAGACTGTAGCTAAAGACTGTAGCTATATACTGTAGCTATAGACTGTAGGTATAGACTGTAGCTATAGACTGTAGCTATATACTGTAGCTATAGACTGTAGGTATAGACTGTAGGTATAGACTGTAGGTATAGACTGTAGCTATAGACTGTAGCTATATACTGTAGCTATAGACTGTAGCTATAGACTGTAACTATAGACTGTAGCTATAGACTGTAGCTATAGACTGTAGCTATAGACTGTAGGTATAGACTGTAGGTATAGACTGTAGCTATAGACTGTAGGTATAGACTGTAGCTAAAGACTGTAGCTATATACTGTAGCTATAGACTGTAGGTATAGACTGTAGGTATAGACTGTAGCTATATACTGTAGCTATAGACTGTAGGTATAGACTGTAGGTATAGACTGTAGCTATAGACTGTAGCTATATACTGTAGCTATAGACTGTAGCTATATACTGTAGCTATTTACTGTAGCTATAGACTGTAGCTATAGACTGTAACTATAGACTGTAGCTATAGACTGTGTCTATATACTGTAGCTATATACTTTAGCTCTACACTGTAGCTATAGACTGTAGCTATAGACTGTAACTATAGACTGTAGCTATAGACTGTAGGTATATACTGTAGCTATAGACTGTAGCTATAGACTGTGGCTATATACTGTAGCTATAGACTGTAGCTATAGACTGTGGCTATATACTGTAGCTATAGACTGTAGCTATAGACTGTAGCTATATACTGTAGCTATAGACTGTAGCTATAGACTGTAGCTATAGACTGTAGCTATAGACTGTAGCTATATACTGTAGCTCTACACTGTAGCTATAGACTGTAGCTTTAGACTGTAACTATAGACTGTAGCTATAGACTGTAGGTATAGACTGTAGGTATAGACTGTAGCTCTACACTGTAGCTGTAGACTGTAGCTATAGACTGTAGCTATAGACTGTAGTTATAGACTGTAGCTATAGACTGTAGCTATAGACTGTAGCTATAGACTGTAGCTATATACTGTAGCTCTACACTGTAGCTATAGACTGTAGCTATAGACTGTAACTATAGACTGTAGCTATAGACTGTAGCTATAGACTGTAGCTATATACTGTAGCTATAGACTGTAGCTATAGACTGTAGCTATATACTGTAGCTATAGACTGTAACTATAGACTGTAACTATAGACTGTAGCTATAGACTGTAGCTATAGACTGTAGCTATAGACTGTAGCTATAGACTGTAGCTATAGACTGTAGGTATAGACTGTAGCTATATACTGTAGGTATAGACTGTAGCTATAGACTGTAGCTATAGATTGTAGCTATAGACTGTAGCTATATACTGTAGCTATAGACTGTAACTATAGACTGTAACTATAGACTGTAACTATAGACTGTAGCTATAGACTGTAGCTATAGACTGTAGCTATAGACTGTAGCTATAGACTGTAGCTATAGACTGTAGGTATAGACTGTAGCTAAACATGAAGTAACAAATGACCAGCTAACACGCCTACGCAGGTTATTGTACAACTGAAAACTGTTAACTGTTATTAACATCAAGCACAGATAGGAGACATGGGAATTCATTTCCATTAGGCATTAATCATGCAAAAACATGTATTGTGACACAAATTAGTGAGATTCAAACCTGTAGTCTTCTGTTCTCCGTCCATGGAAATAGTTCACTGCACCACCAGGATGGAGCGAACATACCATGTTTTATTACACATACAAAGCTGTTCGTTTTAGGCTACTCAAACAGACCCCGTTTCAAAGTAAACAATAACTCATTAAGATCAGGTGAGGCCAAATAGTGGGCTGAACATAACTGAGCATAATTATATATTTGTTAGGGGTTAGATCAACTTTAACATTGCATATAGATTGTAGCTTCCATCAATGTAATTGTCTGCATCACTTAGCAAATATACATACATACACTACCGTTCAAAAGTTTGTGGTTACTTAGAAATGTCCTTGCTTTTGAAAGAAAAGTTATTTTTTTTTTAAATGTGTCGATTAAAATAACATCAAATTGATCAGAAATACAGTGTAGACATTGTTAATGTTGTAAATGACTATTGTAGCTGGAAACGGCAGATTTTTTAATGGAATATCTACATAGGCGTACAGAGTCCCATTATCAGCAACCATCACTCCTGTGTTCCAATGGCACGTTGTGTTAGCTAATCCAAGTTCATCATTTTAAAAGGCTAATTGATCATTAGAAAACCCTTTTACAATTATGTTAGCACAGCTAAGAACTGTTGTACTGATTAAAGAAGCAATAAAACTGGCCTTCTTTAGACTAGTTTAGTATCTGGAGCATCAGCATTTGTGGGTTCGATTACAGGCTCAAAATGGCCAGAAACAAAGACCTTTCATCTAAAACTCGTCAGTCTATTCTTGTTCTGAGAAATGAAGACTATTCCATGTGAGAAATTGCCAAGAAACTAAAGATCTCGTTCAACGCTGTGTACTACTCCCTTCACAGAACAGCGCAAACTGGCTCTAACCAGAATAGAAAGAGGAGTGGGAGGCCCCGGTGCACCACTGAGCAAGAGGACAAGTACATTAGAGTGTCTAGTTTGAAAAACAGACGCCTTACAAGTTCTAAACTAGCAGCTTCATTAAAGAGTACCCGCAAAACACCAGTCTCAACGTCAACAGCGAAGAGGCAACTCTGGGATGCTGGCCTTCTAGGCAGAGTTCTTCTGTCCAGTGTCTGTGTTCTTTTGCCCATCTTAATTTTATTTTTATTGGCCAGTCTGAGATATGGCTTTTTCTTTGCAACTTTGCCTAGTAGAAGCCGAAATAGGCTTCCTATTTCGCAACAAAGCATCCTTCACTCATGCTGCCAAACATACACTCGTAAAACTGACCATCCAACCGATCCTTGACTTTGGTGATGTCATTTACAAAATAGCCTCCAACACTCTACTCAGCAAATTGGATGCAGTCTATCACAGTGCCATCCGTTTTGCCACCAAAGCCCCATATACTACCCACCACTGCAACCTGTATGCTCTCGTTGGCTGGCCCTCGCTTTATATTCGTCGCCAAACCCACTGGCTCCTGCCTTATCTCCGTTCACTGGTCACCATAGCAGCACCCACCCGTAGCACGTGATCCAGCAGGTATATTTCACTAGTCATCCCCAAAGCAAACTCATCCTTTGGCCACCTTTCCTTCCAGTTCTCTGCTGCCAGTAACTGGAACGAATTCCAAAAATCACTGAAGCTGGAGTCCTATATCTCCCTCACTAACTATAAGCATCAGCTGTCAGAGCAGCTTACCGATCACTGCACCTGTACATAGCCCATCTGTAAATAGCCCACCCAACTACCTCATCCCCATATTGTTCTTTTTTTTCTCCTTTGCACCCCAGTATCTCTACTTGCACATTCATCTTCTGCACATCACTCCAGTGTTTAAAGACACTGAGAACGGAATGTCAATGTTTTTAAATAACTTTCTTAGAATGTTTTTGAACGTTACTAAGGTTTTCCTTTGGTTTTTATGGAACGTTTTCTTAATGTTCTGAGAACGGAATAGATGTGTTTTAACATAACATTTTTCTCTGAGCGTTACAGAAGTTTTCAGAAAGTTTGTTTCATAACATTCAGTAAACCATTTGAGAACATGAAGTTAAATACACGCAGAACCACGAGAAAACCTGTAGGAAACGTTATGCTGAAGTACAGATATTCCCAATAATGAATAATGTTGTTTCTAAATGTAAATGTACTGTAACTATGTTTTAACAGGTGACCTAATCGGATTGGTGTGTGTTCAAAGAGCAATCATTTGCTGACATGGATACGCCAGTTGTCATAGTAACGAGAGGTGAGTACACAGTGGAGAAACCTCAGAAGATAAGATGATCCAACTTTCAGGTCAAGTCCTTTTTGTCTTTCCACATCAGTCAACTAGCCAGCTAAGTAACTTTTCAGCATTGTAGCACATTCACAAATTAGTTTGTAATCAATTAGATAGTTAGCTAGCACGTGTTTTTGTCAAACTGTCAACTGAGTAGCGAGCAAACAACAAGAGATGCCAAATAACAGTGTAAAATCCATTTGACGGCAGAATTAATTATTTAATCAGACACAAGTCGAACGGCCAGGAGTCAGATTTGTATCTGACTTCAAACCACACTTTAAATAATTTTGAGGTTTAAAAGGTGTTCTTACAATATAATGTTGAACATCCAAAGCAACTGGGACGTGTCCATGGCAGGGATTGTTGTCACCTTAGCTTGATATATAACTTCTGTGCGATAGGAAGCACGAGCCAATCAGAAAACACAACTGTGCACACAGCAGCAGCCCTAACTAACACCTTAAAACCTGTTTCTAGCAGCAGCCCTAACTAACACCTTAAACCCTATTTCTAGCAGCAGCCCTAACTAACACCTTAACCCTGTTTCTAGCAGCAGCCCTAACTAACACCTTAAACCCTGTTTCTAGCAGCAGCCCTAACTAACACCTTAAAACCTGTTTCTAGCAGCAGCCCTAACTAACACCTTAAAACCTGTTTCTAGCAGCAGCCCTAACTAACACCTTAAACCCTGTTTCTAGCAGCAGCCCTAACTAACACCTTAAAACCTGTTTCTAGCAGCAGCCCTAACTAACACCTTAAACCCTGTTTCTAGCAGCAGCCCTAACTAACACCTTAAAACCTGTTTCTAGCAGCAGCCCTAACTAACACCTTAAACCCTGTTTCTAGCAGCAGCCCTAACTAACACCTTAAAACCTGTTTCTAGCAGCAGCCCTAACTAACACCTTAAAACCTGTTTCTAGCAGCAGCCCTAACTAACACCTTAAACCCTGTTTCTAGCAGCAGCCCTAACTAACTAACACCTTAAACCCTGTTTCTAGCAGCAGCCCTAACTAACACCTTAAACCCTGTTTCTAGCAGCAGCCCTAACTAACTAACACCTTAAACCCTGTTTCTGGCAGCAGCCCTAACTAACACCTTAAAACCTGTTTCTAGCAGCAGCCCTAACTAACTAACACCTTAAAACCTGTTTCTAGCAGCAGCCCTAACTAACTAACACCTTAAACCCTGTTTCTGGCAGCAGCCCTAACTAACACCTTAAAACCTGTTTCTAGCAGCAGCCCTAACTAACACCTTAAAACCTGTTTCTAGCAGCAGCCCTAACTAACACCTTAAACCCTGTTTCTAGCAGCAGCCCTAACTAACACCTTAAACCCTGTTTCTGGTAGCAGCCCTAACTAACACCTTAAACCCTGTTTCTAGCAGCAGCCCTAACTAACACCTTAAACCCTGTTTCTAGCAGCAGCCCTAACTAACACCTTAAAACCTGTTTCTAGCAGCAGCAGCCCTAACTAACACCTTAAACCCTGTTTCTAGCAGCAGCCCTAACTAACACCTTAAACCCTGTTTCTAGCAGCAGCCCTAACTAACACCTTAAACCCTGTTTCTGGCAGCAGCCCTAACTAACACCTTAAACCCTGTTTCTAGCAGCAGCCCTAACTAACACCTTAAACCCTGTTTCTGGCAGCAGCCCTAACTAACACCTTAAAACCTGTTTCTAGCAGCAGCCCTAACTAACACCTTAAACCCTGTTTCTAGCAGCAGCCCTAACTAACACCTTAAACCCTGTTTCTAGCAGCAGCCCTAACTAACACCTTAAAACCCTGTTTCTAGCAGCAGCCCTAACTAACACCTTAAAACCTGTTTCTAGCAGCAGCCCTAACTAACACCTTAAACCCTGTTTCTAGCAGCAGCCCTAACTAACACCTTAACCCTGTTTCTAGCAGCAGCCCTAACTAACACCTTAAACCCTGTTTCTAGCAGCAGCCCTAACTAACACCTTAAAACCTGTTTCTAGCAGCAGCCCTAACTAACACCTTAAAACCTGTTTCTAGCAGCAGCCCTAACTAACACCTTAAACCCTGTTTCTAGCAGCAGCCCTAACTAACACCTTAAACCCTGTTTCTAGCAGCAGCCCTAACTAACTAACACCTTAAACCCTGTTTCTAGCAGCAGCCCTAACTAACTAACACCTTAAAACCTGTTTCTAGCAGCAGCCCTAACTAACTAAACGACCTGAAAAACCTGTTTCCAGGCAGCAGGCCCTAACTAAACTAACACCTAAAACCCGGGTTTATCCAGCAGCAGCCCTAGCTAACTAACACCTTACACCCTGTTTCTGGCAGTCAAGCCCTAACTAACACCTTAAAACCTGTTTCTAGCAGCAGCCCTAACTAACTAACAACCTTAAACCTGTTTCCAGCAGCAGCCCTACTAACTAACACCTTACACCCTTTTCTGGCCGCAGCCCTAACTAACACCTTAAGACCTGTTTCTAGCAGCGCCCTAACTGACACCTTAAAACCTGTTTCTAGCAGCAGCCCTAACTAACACTTAAACCTGTTTCTAGCAGCAGTCCCTAACTAAAACCGTTAAACCCTGTTTCCAGCAGCGCCCTAACTAACACCTTAAACCCTGTTTCTAGCAGCAGCATAACTAACTAACACTTAAACCCGGTTTCTGTAGCAGCCCTAACTAACACCTTAAACCCTGTTTCTAGCATCAGCCTAACTATGCCCTTTAAACCCTGTTTCTAGCAGCATGCCGCCAACTAACTACCTAAAACCCCTGTTTCTAGCAGCAGCCCTAACTAACACCTTAAACC